>NC_056742.1:102508202-102633202 GCF_019279795.1 Protopterus annectens
GCTTGCTTATGTACCACATAACTTAGGTTCATAGGTTAGTACTAAGCTAACTGCCCTTGCGAGCCATTTTAAGCCTAGCCAATTATCCCTTGTGAGACTCAAACCCTGCACCTTGTGTTTGTAAGTCAAACACCTTAACCATTAGGCCACCCTCTCAACCCTACTGTGGTGGTGGTCTGTTTTTATGAGCAGTTGTCCTGGAAGGATTAGGTATTTGAAGGCTGTCAGAGCATTCTGTACAGCTAGCATCTCTTTTTGATTGATGTGCAGGAGAATCTGGGCTGGCCTCCAGTGTCCCTGAATGAATTTTCCTGCCATGTGAGCCCTCCATGCACAGTCTGATGCCTCTATTGTCAGGGTTTGGGTGGCAAAGGGTTGAGTGAAAAGCAGTCCCTTGTTGTGGTTGCATGCTTCTGCCCACGAAAAGAACTCTGCCCTTAAACAAGGTATGATTGGAATGACTGTTTCCATGTCCTGAGAATGCTGGCATCAAAGACTTTTAAGTACCATTGAAGTTTCCTCATATGCAGTCTTGCATCTGGAATTAGCAGAATACATGAGGCCATGAAGCCTAGGGCTTGCAGTATTTGTCTTGCAGATAGCTAGGTTCTGGTGTCAATTTGGTTGTAGTAGTTTGTTAGATAGACCTGTTTTTCTGAGGTGAGAAATGCCATCTGGGAAGTTGTGTCAAAGCTTACTCCCAGGAATACAATCTTTTGACTGGCTACCAGTTGTGATTTATTTTTGTTGATTGTGTAACCTCAATCATGTGAGAAGGCTTTTTACAAATGCTAGGTGCTGAAGTAGCAATTCCTGATTGTCCGCTTAAATCAGGCAATCGTCCAAGTACGGGAAAATTTGGATATTTCTCTGCCTGCAGTATGCAATGGCTGGAGCCAGGCACTGTGTGAATACTCTGGGTGCAGTAGATAAGCCAAAGGGAAGTGCAGAGAACTGACAGTGCATACAGCCTGCCCTGAAGCGAAGATATTTTCTGCAAGACTCCCTTATGGAGATGTGCAGATAATCTTCTTTTAAGTTGAGAGTGACTAACCATGCATCCTTGGCTAGCATGGGGAAAAGTTGCTGCAGGGTAAGCATCTTGAATTTTGGGACCACCAGAAAGGTGGTGAGAGTAGATAGATCCAGGATTGGGTGCCAAGAGCCCTCTTTTCTGGGCACCAGGAAAAGTCTGGAGTAGAAACCCTGCCCCCTTTGTTTTACTGGAACAGGATGAATAGATCTGATACTGAGCAGGGAAAGTACTTGCTTTTTGAGCCTCTGCCCACTGGTTCGGAGGAAGGTCTGGAAACCCACTTAGGGTTGGCAGAGTATGGAAGTAGAATCTGTACCCCTGGAACACAATGTTTATGACTCCTGTGTCCTGAGTAATGGACATCCATTTTTTTGCATGAAGGACAAGTTTTCCTCTTAAGGGCACAAGTTATTGGGCAGGGCTGGGAAGGATAACTGAAAAGTCTTTGTGAACTTTTTCCATAAGGGGGCGGCTTACCACTTACTGTTTTTGAGGTTGGAACACTCCATTGTTTAGATCTCTGCATACCCTGAGACTGTAGTCTGGGTGGCCTGTTTCCCCTGGATTAGGTCTGAGAAGGCCTGGAAGGGGCTGGAAAGGACCAGATTTTTAGAAGGCCAATGCCTACTGCATCTAGGTGGTTTCACCTGTAATGGAGTTAGCTTTTTTTTCCATCTTTTTAAGAACCTCTTCTGCTTTGGTACCAAATAAACAGTCCTTATTTAAAGGAGCATCTAGTAATTTGGATTTGACATGACCTGGCAAGGTTTGTTCCTTCAGCCAAGCATGCCTTCTCAGTAACAAAGCCACACTGCAAAATATGCTTACTAACTTGGTTTGCAGAATGCATTAGCTCTTGTAAATCTTTATTTTCTGCACAATCTGGAAGTAACACCATTTTTCATTTAAATAGTTCCATAATATGCTGCTGGTACTTCAACATGTGAAACTGGCAATTCAATGCTCTGATGGTAAGAGTAGCAGAGGTATATACCTTCATACCCCCACCATCTGTCTAAAGCTCTGGAATCCCTGTCTGAAGGGGTAGGATTTTTGACTGTAGTAGTCTTAATACCTTTAGGTCCCTGGTAAATGGTCTCTGGATCCGCAGCAGGATTCTTGAACAGAAATCTGTAGAAATCAGGTACTTTGTAGTACCTGTCAGGTTTCCTACGGGTTGGGGGTAAAGTACCTGGAGTAAGACTGGATTCCATAAAAACATCATGAACCACATAAAACAGGACATGGGGCATGGCTAGAGGCCTGTGCTGAGGCAACTCTAAAAATTCTCTGAGTCTTTTTTTGGACTGAGGGTAGTCCTGGCATTCCCAGCAGAAATGCGCTCAATGTATGCAAGATTTCACCAAAAGAAAAGTCCTCTGGAGGGGAGGCAGAAGGAATGGATTCCTCTGCATCAGAATCCTCATAGGTTGATAAGGGCATGTCCTGATAATCGAAAGGGTCAGAGTCATCGGACTCCTGGTCCGTAGAATCAGAAAGTAACTCAATTCTTTGTCGCGTAGCAGGAGAAGGCTGGCTTCCCCAAATTAAGGAAATAAGGCCTTCAGGCATTCTAAGCATTTGTTTTTGGGGCATGGGAGCTTGAGCATGCACTTTGGTCGTTGGTTTTCAAGGTGTAGTGCGTACTCTGGGCCTCAGAAACTTGGCAGTTTTTGCTAAAAACAAAGTTGTCGGTTTAATTTGAACATCGGTAGGTCGGTCAGAAGTCGGTGCCTGTACAGCAACTCCGGATCAAGGTAGAGACATTTGCAGGTTCCATAGTCGAAGAAGCATCTCGTGGCATACTGGACTCCGAATGGGTCTCAGCAGAGGCCTGCGAATCTGTAAAAGCGGGCATCAGAACTGCGAAGGCGCCTCACTGAGTACCGGTGAACTGGCGACTAGCTTAATGGAAGCGTCGTCGGCAGTTTTGGACCTATGCGTCTGTCTTTATCTTGATGTTTTTTTCAGAAGATTGGTAGTCGGATGGCTTATCGAAGCCATTTCGGAATATGGAGAATGAGAGCGAAAGAATTTAGTGACAAAGATAGCCCAACGATAAATAGTTTGGGCGTTAAGGCACAAAACCGACAGTGAGGAACATCGATGGTCTGGGGCCTAAACAGGTGACGCAGTAAGAATGAAAATCTCTGTGAGGTATTTGCTTTCCACAGGCAAGACAATTGTTAACTTTTTCTGACATCGGTTAGAGCAAGAAAAAAGGATCCCCAATGGGGTACTTGGCTTTAGAAGACTTTAGGATTACAAACTCGAAAAACGAAAATTTCAGGTAGCAGCCGACCGGCACTGCTTCTGCTTCGGGCTCCCGCTCGGCAAGAAAAGCTGATGTAATGGCGTCAGCTGCCTGTTTTATAACCCTGATGTCATGGAAGAAGCGACAGCATCCAATGCAGAAATCCTAAGACTGGTATTCGGGCCGACTGAGGGCTACCTGCAGACAGATAACCCAAGTGTGATGACTGCAACACTGAAACACGAAAAACATCTGGAGAGTATCTGAGTATGAGTACGATATATTTATATGAGCAACTTATTCTGACACAAATGCATGCACCAGGGCATTGATTTTGCTAAACCTAGCTGGGTCAGAGGCCACTGAAAGAGAGCGTTCATTTGTGTATGCACCAGCATTATACGAGGGAGAAGGTGAAAACTGCCATATTGTAGTGCAGGCTGAATCAAGGGAAGAACCCAAGTGTCTGAAATGCAACTTCAGGGGAAATGTGTAACTCCCAGACAAATATCCCATTAGAGAGGCATTTTTTTTACACAACAGATCAAAAACCAGGGGAAACTTCTGCAGCTTATATAAATGACCAGAAAAACAAAGCTAAAACATGTCGGTTTGGTGACTTAAAAGATGAGTTGATAAAGGACAGGCTTGCGTGTGGTATTAATAGTGCTGCAGTGAAAGATTTTGCTTCGTGACAGTGATTTAACACTGAGTAAAGCTATTAAGATTAGTCAAATGCATGAACTTACAGAAATGCACACAAGTACGCTAGCATACTTCACAGAAACTATCCTAGCCCTCTCAAATTCCCAGAATACCTCCTCCACCTATGAACCACCCATATCACAAAACAGCACCAGCTCCTTTACATTACACCCAGTCCCTGTTAATATCATAAAAAACTACTTGGAAAATTGAAACCAACAACACTGGCAACAGACAAACTCCTAGCTGACTTTTTGCAAACCTCAACGGAAGCAATAGCTTACCCAGTAACTATACTAATAAAAAGAAAACAATGAAAACAAGGCTCCACACAAACTGTAATATCCAAAAAGCAGGAGACCAGGATCCAATCCACACAAACGTTTAATAAGTGCTTTCGTCTCTTGAATAGAAACTTCTTCAGAATAACACAGCATATTACCCAACCACTATATATGCTATTCCAACAAATTAGTCATCATTAACTAATTAATAAAATAATGTCCTGAAAGGACATAGAAACATTTAAACAGTTAAAAAGAAAAAATGTGATTAAAAGCATATAAAAATACTTGACAATTAAATATATCCTATAAGTTAAAAATAATCAAAGCAACAGATGTCAATATTTATGCATATGAAAGTATATATGTATTTGTTGTTTATTAACATCCTATCCTAATAGTAGGCATCGATGACTGTCGTACAAGAAATTGATCCTTGAGCCTGAGAACAGAGCTGACTAATACTGCACTACTAAGACCCGGTGGTTCAGACACATTCGTCCTAATTTGCCATCTAAGCTCAGTGGCTATTTTTTCCCCTTCTTTGTACAGGGGAAGGATTATCAAACAAGGAAAATCAAGAGACTAAGACTTTCCATAAAAAAATCTGCTATTTTCAAGTTTAATCAGCATTTTTACAGCATCAGGAATATTCTTCTTCTTGTTCTTTCGGCTGCTCCCGTCAGGGGTCGCCAGAGCAGATCAACTGTTTCCATGTCTTCCTGTCCTCTGCATAGGTTCATAGGTTCATACTAGGCTATCTGCCCTAGGGCATTTATAAGCCTAGCCAGAGTGTGTGTGGCTTTCACCACCCCTTAGGATGAGAATACTATACCCATTAGTTTGCTGTGCCTCTGTCCAGCAGTGACACAGAGATGATTCCCGGGGTAAACCTACGATCTCCCATCCACTCGTCAAGATTTCTCTTGAACAGAGTCAGTGAGGGGCTCTGCCTCACATCGACTGGGATTCTGTTCCATAGTGTAGGGAGTCTCTGGGTGATGAATCTGTCCCTCCAGCACATCCTATTTATATCCGTGTTGAGGTTTAAGTCTCTTGCTCTCGTGGCTCTGGTGGATTTGGATTTTTTGAGGTGGAGTATGTCCATTAATTCCGGGTTGGACATGGCCTTGTATGTCAGGCACAGATCACCTCTGAGCAGACGGTATGCGACTTAATAGAGCTGGAGTTTCTTCAGTCGGGCAGCGTATGACATATGTTTGAGCCCCTATATCCTTTTGGTGAGGAACTTTTGGGGTCTTTCCAACTGCTGCAGGTGTCGGGTAAGGTACATTCCGAATGGGGCGTTGTACTCAATCATTGGTCTGATAAGTGAAGAGTACAGGGGTACAATGACCTCTCCAGATCTGGATGTGCATCCCTTCATGATCAGGTGGGCAATGTAGAAGGTCTTCCTAACCACTTTGGCAATGTGAGTGTCAAAAGAGAGGTTACTGTCAACTTGGGTCCCCAGGTCCCTGATAACTTCTTCCGTGTTTAATGGATTACCACCTATGTGGTAATTAGGGGTTACCTTGTTTTTCCCAAAGGGTATGACTATACATTTTTTGGCATTTAGCTTAAGGCCATGGCTCTGGCACCAGTTATCCATTTCTATGAGACCTCTCTGGAGGATGTCTGTGTCTGATGGAGTGTCAATTATGGTGCCCAGTTTGCAGTCATCTGCAAATTTTGTCAGCCACAATCCCCTATGTTTGCCTGCACTTCAGAAAAATAAATGCCGAACAAGAGGGGCCCAGGACTGAGCCCTGTGGGACACCGCCGTGACCGGCTTAGAGTCTGACATGGCACCAGCAACTCTAACCCTGTGGGTTCTGTCCTTGAGCCAGTTTGCAACCCATCTTGTGACATATGGGTTTACATCTAAGCTGGTGAGCTTTTCTATGATGCCCGAGTGGGGTATTGTGTCGAACGCTTTTGCTAGGTCAAGGTAGGCTGTGTGAACTGCCTTACCCTCATCAATGGCCTTAGTGACCGTTTCGAAAAAGTGGACCAAGTTCAAGAGGCAGGATCTGCCCTTGACAAAGCCAAATTGGGTAGGATCCAGTGTCTGTAGGTCCCCAATGTCTTTATTTATGAGTTCCATTATGATCCCCTCCATAGCTTTGCAGACTAGGCTCGTCAAGCTTATGGGGCGGTAATTTCCAGGGTCCATAGAAGCACCGCCTTTGTGGAGTGGGACCACAGTTGCCGTACGCCATTCTTTGGGCACGATCCTGTAGTAAGGCTAAGATTAAACAGCAGCCTTATGTGTGGGTTTAGTTCCTCACTGAGTTTGTGTAGCACACAGCCGGGGACACCGTCCGGTCCCATTGATGCTGTGTTTTTTGCTTTAGAGAGAGCAGCTCCCACCTGGGCATCTGAGATGTTTGGGAGGCTAGACTCTGGTGGGATAGATATTTCTCCTTTGGGGGAGGGAGGAGAAATTTGCACTGAACCTGTCTGCCAGTATGTTGGCAATGTCTGTGGGTTCAGTAATTTTTGTATCATTTTGGACTAATTCTGAGCATATCTGGGAGTTTCCACCCAGGTTTCTAACATAGCTAAAGAAGGCCTTATGATTGTCTTTTGTGTCTTTAGCGATTTTTCTCTCAAAGTTGGCCTTGGATGATTTTATGAGTGATCGTAGTTTTTTTGCTAGTATTGATCAGAGATGCCTTCCCTTTTAGGGATTTTGCTCTGTCATGTAGTAGCTTTCTCCTCTTGTTGTAGAGTTTGTTTATGGCTGGGGTCCACCAGACCGGGCGCCTGCCTTTGGTGGAAAGGGTCTTGATTTTATTAGGGATTGCTTGATCCATACATTCCTGGAGGTGCTCGTAGAAGGCATTTGTAAGGGTTTCAGCAGTGTGGTTTCCACTGGCTCGGGGGCCTTGAAAGATACCACTCCAGTCTTAAGTGTGAAGTTTGCTTTTGAGAAGTTCTTCACTGTGGTCTTTTTTGCTGGGGTTGGGGGCGGGATGTGGATCTCCAGTGAGATTAATTTATGGTCTGATCTCACCAGAGGGATATACTTCCGGTGTGGAGCATTTTGTCCCCATGTTTGTGATGATCAGGTCTAGTATATTTTCTCCTCTTGTGGGAATGGTGACTAGTTGTTCCATAGCATTTGAGTTTATGAACTCCAGGAACCTTTGGGCTAGGGTGTTGGGGCTTGAGTAATGTTCCCAGTCTGTTTGGGTAGTTGAAGTCACCCAATATGATGGTGTTTGGAGAGACATTCATACTTCTCCAGTGTCTTCAGGAAGGCTGTGTGGGTTTCCTGAGTTTGAGAGGGTGGTCTGTAGCATGCTACAAACTGTAGGGCAGTTTTACCTATGGTTAATTGCACCTGGATGGTCTCCGATTCTTCGTGCGTTGCCACTAACCTGGAGGTGTGGGTATCCTTTACGAATATGGATACTCCCCCTCCTTTTGTGGTTCGGTCCGGAATTTGGGGCCAGAACGCATGATATGAGGTATAACCTGATAGTGCTGGGGTGCTCTCAGGAGCCTTGAACCAGGTTTCAGTCACAGCACAGACATTGATGTTCTCCATACTGAGGAGGGCTTGAGGTGCATCTTGAGGTTTAGACTTCTGGCATTGAGCAGTATTACCCTTAGTTTTTTTTCCATTTTTGTTTTCTAGGGCGGTAGGTTTATCATTTGAGCCTTGCCTAAAAAGGCACTATGGGGGTGGCAAGAGCCTTTGCCAATATCCGGAAGCCCAGGGGTGACAGGTGCAAGCCGTCCCTTGCGAAGCAGCGTGGCTTGTCAAGCATGTCATCCCAGGCAGACAGACATTGGATCCCCTTAGAATGACACCAGTAATTAAGCCAATTATTAAAGCTATTGCATCTTGATCTGTCACACCAACCACCTGCATGTCCTCTCTCACCACATCCATAAACCTTATCTTAGGCCTTCCTCTTTTCCTGTTACCTGGCAGCTTCATCCTTAGCATCTTTTTCCCAATATACTCTGCATCCTTCCTCAGCACATGTCCAAACCAATGTAATCTTGCGCCTCTGGCTTTGCCTCCAAACCTTCCAACCTGGGCTAACCCCTCTAATATACTTATATCTAATCCTGTCCATCCTCGTCACACCCAATGCAAATCTTAACATCTTCAACTCTGCCACATAAAGCTCTGACTCCTGCATTCTTGTCAATGCCACTGTCTCCAACCCATATAACATAGCTGGTCTCACAAACCTCTTTGTAGACCTTCCCTTTTACTCTTACTGGTACTCGTCTGTCCCAAATCACTCCTGACACTCTTCTCCACCCACTCCATCCTGTCTGTACTCTCTTCTTCACCTCTCTTCCACACTCACCATTACTCTGAACTGTTGATCCCAAGTATTCAAACTCATCCACCTTCACCACCTCTACTCCCTGCATCCTCACCGCTCCTCTATACTCCCTCTCATTCACACACATATATTCTGTCTTAGTCCTGCTGACCTTCATTCCTCTTCTCTCTAGAGCACATCTCCACCTCTCCAGGGTCTACTCTACCTGTTCCCTACTCTCACTACAGATCACAATGTCATCTGCAAACATCATAGTCCACGGGGACTCCTGTCTGATCTTGTCTGTCAACCTGTCCATCACCATAACAAATAAGAGAGGGCTCAAAGTTGAACCTTGATGTAATCCCACCTCCACCTTAAACGCATCCATCACTCCCACCGCAGATCTCACTGCTGTCACACTACCCTCGTACATATCCTGTACCACTCTTACATACTTCTCTGACACTCCCGACTTCCTCATACAATACCCCAACTCCTCTATAGGCACCCTGTCATATGCTTTCTCTAAATCCACAAAGACACAATGCAACTCCTTCTGACATTCTCTGTAATTCTCCATCAACATTCTCAAAGCAAACATCGCATCTGTAGTGCTCTTTCCTGGCATGAAACCATACTGCTGATCACTAATCATCACCTCCCTTATTAACCTAGCTTCCACTACTCTTTCCCATTACTTCATGCTGTGACTGATTAATTTAATCCCCTCTGTAGTTACTACAGCTCTGCACATCACCCTTATTCTTAAAAATCGGTACCAAAACACTTTCTCCATTCCTCAGGCATCCTCTCACTTTCCAAGATTTCATTAAACAATCTAGTTAAAAACTCCACTGCCATTTCACATAAACACCTCCATGCTTCCACAGGTATGTCATCTGGACCAACAGCCTTTCCGTTCTTCATCCTCTTCATAGCTATCCTTACTTCCTCCTTGCTAATCCACTGCACTTCATGATTCACTATCCGCACATCATCTAACCTTCTCTCCTTCTCATTCTCTTCATTCATCAGCCCCACAAAGTACTCTTTCCATCTGCTCAACACACTCTCCTCGCCTGTGAGTATGTTTCCCTCATTATCCTTTATCACCCTTACCTGCTGCACACCTTTACTATATTACTGAACATAACTGGAACATTTTTAGAATTGATGCAGAACAGGCACAGTTGTTAGGCCCTGTTCCCAACATTGTATATAAAAAGGAATGTAACATTAAAAATATTTTGGAAAGGCAGAAATGTGATCCTGATATAGGGGCAAGGATAGTTAAATGCTATTGCCTACAATGCCAAAGTATCTTTGAAACCAAGGATATTTGTATTCCCAATTATGGGAGACACACTATACGAGGGAAAAAGTCACCTGCAGCAGTAAAGGAGTGGTGTACCTTGCCCTATGTACCCAATGTCAGAGTTTTTACATTGGTAAAACTAAAAATGTGTTTAGAAGTCGAATTTACCAACACTACTGTGACATCAGTAAGAGAGATGTTAAAAATGCATTAGCAGGGCATGTAGTAACCAATGAAGGACATGGGTTCAGATTCATTATCACTGAACAGGTTAGGATGGGTGAAATAGGTGGGCCACTCAACAATTACCTAGAAATGGCTGAGCTTAGATGGCAAATTAGGATGAATGTATCTGAAGCACCAGGTCTTAACAGTGCAATACCCATCAGCTCTGTTCTCAGGCTTATGGCACAATTTCTGACAAGTCATCGATACCTACTATTAGGGTAGGATGCTAATAAACAAATACATACATACTTTCACATGCATAAATATTGACATCTGTTGCTTTGATTATTTTTAACTTATTATAGGATATACTTGCCAAGTATTTTTTATATGCTTTTAATCGCATTTTTTTCTTTTTTACTGTGAGTGCAATATATATATGTGTGTTGCTCTTTAAATGTTTCTAAGTCCTTTTAGGACATTATTTTATTAATTAGTTAATGATGACAACTAATTTGTTGGAATAGCATATATAAGGCTGTTGGGCAATATGTTATATTATTCTGAAGAAGTTTCTATTCAAGATACAAAAGCGCTCAATAAACGTTTGTGTGGATTGGATCCTGGTCTCCTGCTTTTGGATATACTAATAAACAGATCATAACAGAAAACCTTGTACCTAAAATCTAGAAAATCTCCCGTATCATACCATTACACTAAGGAGGTAACTCTACAGAGCTGACCAATTATCGCCCAAATGCCATTCTGTCACTATTATCGAAAATCCTAGAAAGAGTAGTTTATACACAATTAATGTCTTACCTACACACACATACACACAAACTGCTGTCTAATACTCAACATGGCTTTTGCCCTCATCATAGTACCACAACTGCCCTACTGTCCTTCACTGACAAAGTGAATCATTTTAGAAACAGAAAATCCGTTATCAGCCATCTTTCTGGACCTCGCCTTTGAAATGGTAAATCATAAACTTATTAACACTCTCATCACCCTAAGCCTCAGCAGTCCCTTTCTGTTATCTGGTTTAAAAGCTAGTTAACAGAGCACCAGCAGGCTGTTCAACGGAAAAATGAACTCTCCCTCCTTCTTCCAGTAACTCTAGGAGTTCCCCAAGGCTCCATCCTTGGACCTCTATTATTCTCACTCTCTTTACCAACAATCTTCACACCTCTACTCCTCACTCTACAGTTATACAATACACTGACGACTCCACCCTAGTATGTGCAGCATCTTCCCTTCCAGACCTCCAGACCATAACCCAAGACTCTTTTCTAGCCACTGAAGCATGGCTCACCAAAGCCCAACTCATTCTAAATCCAAGCAAAACCAAACTCCTCTTTTCCTGCTCAGGAAATCTCTCATCACATCTCCCATTCAATATCACATCTAGAAACGAAGCCACCATCACAACAGTAACCCACATCAAGCTTCTAGGTATTGAAATTGACAACTTGAAATTCAACATACATATCTCTCAAACCATCAAGAAAGTACAGAAGAAACTAGGATCTCTCTACAAAAGCAGATAAATCTCGATCCTAAATACAAAAGCTACCATCACTCGCACAGACCTCCTGTCAACACTCCTATATGCCTCTCCTATTCTAACCAACCTTAGAAAAACTGGTCTAGCTGAACTCGAATCATGTTATAATAAAATTGTTAGGTTTGCCACTGACTCCCCATACAGAACTCATCATTGTTTATCTCAAACTTCTAAACTGGCTAGAATTTCCTCAACTACTACTCTTTAACCAATTAACCTTTGCTCAAAAGATCCTACATGACCCAGAAAAATTACCTGCTCTACAAAATCTTATACAGCCACACTCTAATGACAGTTCCCTACGCTCCAGCAATACACCAGTACTTAATTCCTCCAAAGCAAACAACTCAGCTGGAAACTCGCTCTTCTCAAACTTCATTCCCAAAATACAGAACAATTTACCAGCCCATATCGCCTCTGTCTTCTAACTCCTCTCCCTTGTCTATACTCGTAGAATATATGCACACTTTGGCCTTCAAAACTTCCAAATGATGCATTAGGTGATAGTATACACTGTCAAGAGCCTCAGCATTTCTGCAATCATACAACCATGTCAACCTTCTAAATTTTCTTCTGTAGTTTCTCAATCAATTATGTCAGGACAAACCTTTCACTTCTCAATTGTGCATGCATTATGCATGCATGCTATTTTAATGTCCTTCATTTTTCAACCATGATGTCCGGTTATATTCTTTGTATTTGTTATTCTACTGCGCCTGCTATTTTGGATTTTATATTTTCGATACTATAATTCAGGTTTCATTTTATATTTCATATGTTAAATTTCATATTTTAAATTTAATTTTACTCTGGAGCCCCCCTTCCAGGCCACCACTGAAAAGGACCGGTGTCCAGTCTGACTTTCCTGGTAAACAAATGTAAAATAAATAAATAAGTGATAAGAGCATGGTTTTAACAGGCTCCAGAGCAAATGTAGACAGCATGCCACACGTGGACAGCAGAAGCAGGCCTAAGCACATGGCACCTGCCAACCCTGCAGGTCATCCTGGGAGATCCCATAGTTTTCCAGCAAGTTTTAAGAAAAGGATATGCTCAGTGCGTTACAAGGGTGAATCAGCAAAACCCAAATCCAGCTTTATTGTGAACAGTCACAATTGTGGTGCCAATCATGAGTCTAAAAGAGAAATAATGCTAGCATTTGTGTAAAAAAATGGAACCATTTTCAAAAGTTTTGCAAATAAAGTAAACATCACACAGTTATAAATAAGGGTCACTTGAAAAAGCAAGTTGATCAAATAAAGGGCTGCAATCCTACTTAGCTAGTGTATCAGTAAATGGGGAAAAGGTTGATGCAGTAAATTTGTTGGCAAAGAACAAAGTGTTTTGTACTGTCTGGATCAAAGTAAATCCACCAAGCTCAAAGTAGACAATGTGTTATGTCAGCAGACACATTTGCTAAGGTGGGAAAGAACAGTTTTGTACCTACCATAAATGTAGGTGTCCGATAGGTATGCATCTGCAGTCATCACATATGGGTTGTCCTGCCTCAGGCAGCCCTTCGGTCGGCCGGATTCCAAAGTCTGGGTCCAGTGTCGGCTGATGTCGCCCCTTCCCCGACGTCAAAGCGTCTGGGGTATAAAAGCGTCAGCCGACGCCATCTTCCTCAGTTTTTCTTGCCCCAGATGCCAGGTGCCCTCTAAGGAAGGCTAAATTTGGAGAAATGCAATAAAAATCCAAACATGCACAATAATATATATATAAAAACAAATACACCATAATAGATCACCCCAGCTAGCTATTAGAGGGGTAAGTACCCAAGAAATACCACAGAGGGGAAGGAGGGTGGGTAAACCTGACTGCAGATGCATACCTATCGGACATCTACATGTATGGTAGGTACAAAACTGTACTATGTCCTTCAAGGATGCATCTGCAGTCATCACATATGGGTAGAATACCATAGCCAATCTGGGGGTGGAAGAACTAAGCAAGGGATGGTGGAGCTAAAATACCCTGCAGGTCAGCCGTAGCAAAGCCTGCTCTGGATCTGGAATATAGAGGTAAATTGTAATGCTTGGCAAATGTATGCACGGAGCTCCATGTGGCAGCTTCTAAAATGTCTTTGGTAGCCACCCCTCTTAAGAAGGCTGTGGAGGTGGCTGTGGCTCTCATGGAATGAGGTCTGATGTTATCTGGTACAGACTTTCCATGAAAGGAGTAACAAAAGTGAATGCAATTTCCTATCCATTTTGAAATTGTCTGTTTGGAAATTGCTTTTCCTTGTGTACCAGCAGCATATGCTACCAGCAGCTGGTCAGTTTTTCTGAAACCTTTAGTTCTGTCCAAGTAGTAGCGCAACTGTCTGTGTATGTCCAGGGTGTGCAGAAGTTTCTCCCCTTTGTTTTGTGGTTTTGGGAAGAAGGTAGGCAAGTGAATAGCTTGGTTTAATGAAACCCTGGATACCACCTTTGGCATAAATGTAGGATTGGTTCTCAATGAAACTCTGTCCTGATGAAAAATAATGAATGGCTGTACTGCCATCAGGGCCTGCAACTCCGAGACTCTTCTTGCTGAGGTTATGGCCAGAAGGAAGGCAGTCTTCCATGAAAGGTACTGTAGATCTGCAGATGCTGCTGGTTCAAATGGAGGCAGCGTTAGTTTTCCAACACGAAGTTAAGGTCCCAAGCAGGTAGAGGTGGTTTCCTTGGAGGTTTGATGTTTTTGATTCATCTTAGAAACTGTCTTCGAAGAGGATGAGAGAAGACAGGTGGATCAGTATTGTACTCTGCTGAAATTGCTGAAGCATGAATTTTAATGGAAGAATAAGACAGACCATTGTGGAACATTTCTGCCAAATATTCCAGGATATGTGCCATGCTCATTACTGTGGCATCTAGGCCCTTTGTGGTGTTCCAAATGAGAAATCTTTTCCATTTTGCTGAATATGCCTTTCTTGTGGAAGGGCGGCGAGCTTCCATAATAATATCCTTCACTCTCTGGGATAGTTTATCCTGAGGAGGAGTCAAGGTATTCTCCAGGCTGTTAGTTGCAAGGTTTTCAGGTTGGAATGTAGTGTTTTGTAACTGTGCTGTGTCAGTAGAAGAGGCCATAGAGGAAGAGGCCATGGTTTCGTACGTGACATGCTCCTTAGCAGTGGGTACCAGCGCTGTCTTGGCCAGTCTGGAGCTATCAGAATCACTTTTGACTGCTCTGTCCTGATCTTCAGTAACACCTTGGTCATTAACGGTAGAGGAGGAAATGCATACACTGTTAGATTTCCCCAGCTGAAAGAGAGGGCGTCCACTTTCCACGCTTGTGGGTGGTATGTCCTTGAGCAGAATTTCTTCAGTTGAAGATTGTGGGGGGATGCAAATAGATCTATGTCCAGTCTCCCCCATGATTGTGTTATCTGTGGAAAGATGTCTGGGTGCAGCATCCATTCGTGCGCATCCATGATATTTCTGCTTAAGCTGTCCGCCAGTGTATTGTCTTTCCCTGGCACAAACTGAGCTTGCAGCTGTATATTGAGTTTCAAGGAAAGATCCCATAGCTTCATTGCCAGTCTGCAAAGAGGGTAGGAATGGGTGCCTCCTTGCTTGTTTATGTACCACATAACTGTGGTGTTGTCTGTCCTTATTAGTAGGTGGCCTTGATGCAGAAAGAGTTTGAAGGCCTCGATTGCATGTATCAATGTTAGCATTTCTTTTTGATTTATGTGCATGCGTAGCTCCTTTTGTGACCACTGTCCTTGGATACCTCTGCCCTCCATGTGTGCTCCCCAACCTAGGTCTGAAGCGTCCGTTGTAATAGTTTGGGAGGTTTTTGGCTTTGTGAAGGGCAACCCCCTGTTGGACTGGCTGGCCTGAGCCCACCACAGAAATTCCTTTTGAAGGCATGGAATGAGTGGGATTAAAGTTTCTAAACTGTGACTGTGCTGAATCCATAAACTCCTTAGGTACCACTGTAGCTTTCTCATATGTAGCCTTGCTTGTGGGATCAAAAGAATGCAGGATGCCATGTAACCCAGAGCCTGCAGGATTTTCCTTGCAGTCATCTGAGTTTGTATTGTCAGATTTTTGAAGTAATCCGGTAGTTGTCTTTGTTTTTCTTCTGTGAGGTAAGCCATTTGGGTGGTTGTGTCTAGATCAGCACCCAGAAAGGTTATCCTTTGGGATGGAACAAGTCTTGATTTGTGCATGTTGACTGTATATCCCAAGGCCTGCAGAAGATTGATGGCATAATTTAAGTCCTTTACCAAAGTTTGTTGGTTGTCCGCTTGTATAAGGCAGTCTTCCAGATATGGGTATATTTGAATCCCCTGAAGTCTGCAGTGTGCAATTACTGATGCCAGGCATTTCATGAATACTCTGGGCGCAGTAGATAAGCCAAAGGGCAATGCTGAGAATTGATAATGCTCTGACCCTGCAAGAAATCTGAGGTGTCTTCTGCAACTTTGTCTGATAGGGACATGCAGGTATGCCTCCTTGAGGTCAAGAGTCACCAGTCAAGACCCCTTGCCCAGCATGGGAAGGAGTTGCTGTAGGGTCAGCATTTTGAATTTTGGCACAATGAGATAAGTATTCAGTGCGGACAAGTCGAGAATTGGTCTCCATTGATTTTCTTTTCTTGGCACAAGGAATAGTCTGGAATAAAATCCTTGGCCTTGTTCTGAAAGAGGAACTTTTTCTATAGCTTTCATTTGCAGTAATTTTGAGATTTGTTTCAAAGCCTCTGCCCTTTGATTTGGTGGCAGACCTGGCATGCCTTTTCTTTTTGGCAATGTGTGGAAATGGAACCTGTATCCATTGTCTATAATTTGCAGTGTCCATTTGTCTCTTGTAATGCTGCGCCAATTTTTTGAGAATAAAGAAAGCTTTCCGCCCAAAGGTGCTTCTAATTGAGCCCTGGTTGGCGAAGTCAAAGCAAAGTCATTGAGTTTGTCCTTGTGCAGCAGTTGCAGGTCCTGCACTACCTTGTCTGGATTGGATGTTGCCATTGACGGCCTCTGTAGGAGCCCCTAGCTTGCCCTCTACCTCTGGCACGCCTGTTCCTGCCTCTCTGAAGTCTTTCTGTGTCCGGAAAGGACCAATTCTTGGAAGGCCAATTTCTGCTGAATCTTGGTGGTTGGACTTGAAGAAAATCCTTAACTGTTTGTACAGATTTCGCCTTTTCCTCAAATTTCTTTAGGACCTCTTGAGCAGTGGAACCAAATAATTTTTGCTTTTCCAGTGGAGCATCCAAAAGCTTAGCTTTAACATGGTCTGGCAGAGATTGTTCCTTCAGCCAAGCATGCCTACGTATGACTACACCTGTCATTGCTGACCTACATGAAGCTTCCAATGCATCATAACCACACTGCAAGAAATGGTTGCTAACCTGCTGGGAGTTATGTACCAGATCCTGAAGGGATTTGCGATCAAGGGGTTCAGTAGAAGACAGTTTCTCATGCATTTCTTCTAACAAATACTCTTGGTATTGTATCATATGAAATTGACAATTTAATGCCCTCATGGAAAGAGTGGCAGAAGTATACACTTTTTTACCCCATCCCTCTAAAGCCCTGGACTCCTTTGCAGAGGGGAGTGGGTTCTTAGTAGTAACAGCTGCAACCCCTTTAGGGCCCTGGGAAATAGTTTCAGGATCAGCAGAATGGGCCTTGTAAAGAAAATTATGTGAGTCCGGGACCCTGTAATACCTATCGGGTTTAACAGGAGCCAGAGGCAGAGTGTCAGGGGTCATACTAGAGTCAGAGTACACATCATAAATGACATTTAAAACAGGAGGAATAGCCAAAGGCCTATGCTGAGGTAAATGTAGAAAAGTTCTTAGTCTTTTCCTGGAATCAGAATATTCCTGGCCCTGCCATTTAAAATGCTCTCTCATAGAGTGAAGGGTCTCCCCAAAGGAAAGCTCTTCAGGAGGGGAGGCTGAGGGGATAGATTCCTCTGCATCCGAATCCTCGTAGGCCGAAAAAGCCTCCTCCTGGAAGTCCGAGTGATCTGAGCCATCAGAGGGGTCCTCTGAGGAGTGAGGATCAGGGGGGGTTCTACCCTGGGCCTTTTGTCTAGAGGGGGTTGGGAGCCCCTGTCCGGATGGGGCTGAGAGCCCCTGATTAAAGAGATAAGGTCCTCTGCCAAGGTTAGGATCTGGGAACTAGAAAAGGGTCCCTGAGTAATAACCCTGGGAGGCATAGCTTTAGTGTGTTTAGCAGCTTTGGCCCTGGTGAAGGCCTTTATGGACATGGATGCAGGAGGCCTGGCTGCACCACGTGCTGGTGTGGCTTTGTCTAGTGGAATGGTGTCGGATGCTTCCAAAACACCAGTTTCTGAAGGCAATTCCATAACCGACTCGGCAGGAGCCTCCGGGGCCGAGGCTGTCGGTTGTACAGTTTCAGGGTTCGGAAGAACCAAGGACTCGGTATCAGCCGAGACCGAGACACTCGCGGTAGGCCTAGCCGTGGTTTCAGCCGAAACCGCGTGTGTCGGTCCTTGTCTTTCCGTTTCTTAGTTAAATGTGAAGTCGGGGTCTCCGACTGCATTTTATACGAATAACTAGCCCCAAAAAACTCCTCTGCGAACTCCGACCTATGTCTAAGAGTGCGTCAGTTGAAGGAAGCACAGGCTGAACAGGCCGAGACGTCGTGGTCTGGGCCTAAGCAGGGGAGGCAGTAAGAGTGGAAATCCTTATGAGGTATTTGTTTCCCACAAGTTAAACAATTATTGACTTTATCTGACATCGGCTGAGGCAAGAAAGAGTCCCCAACGGGGTACTTAGCTTTTTGAAGTCTTCGGTTAGCTGAATTACAGGAGCTGGCCAACCGGCACTTGCGAACTGCTTCTGCTTCGGGCACCACGCGGCAAGAAAGACTGAGGAAGATGGCGTCGGCTGACGCTTTTATACCCCAGACACTCTGACGTCGGGGAAGGGGCGACATCAGCCGACGCCGGACCCAGACTTTGGAATCCGGCCGACCGAAGGGCTGCCTGAGGCAGGACAACCCATATGTGATGACTGCAGATGTATCCTTGAAGGACATCTAGTGAACAACTCAATGTGGCTAGTTGTGCGAAACTTGCTGCTTATGGAGGTGAAGAAGTTCAAACTGAAGGCTCAATAGTGCTTTCATGTTACTTGGGTAGGAACTGTTACAGCTTGTTATTCTATGTAGTCCGAAGACCTGGCAGTCATCACTGGGTAATAAGTCTCCAAGAAAGATGAACCAAAGCAGTAAAGTGGAGAAGAGAAAAAGCAGCTTCAGCAATAAAAAAAACAAGTACTACTCCACAACGTCAGGTATTTATTCAAACAAAGCTTTCAGATAAACTATCCTTCATCAGTGTCTAAACAGAAGTAGTTAAAACATCACACGACACAGTCAAACCCATCAAGCACAATCTAATTAAAACACAACAATTAAGTCTTCCTACTAAGGGAAAGGTGTGTGTACATATATATATATATATATATATATATATATATATACATATATATCATACACATCTATTTAAATAAGCAATAAAATATGCACATACATCAAAGAACTCCGTTAACTCTCTGCTGTTTAGTTTTTAAAATGGGTTTCAATGTAATTTGTTTATTCAGGCCTGGATATTTGTCCGCCTGTAGATGGACAATCCACTCATATTCTTTAGTATCTATTTTATTCACTAAATCACCTTGTCTCAAATTCTGGTGGATAATATGTATGACTCAAACAAAATTGATGATCTTCACAAGTGCTTTCAGCTACACTAGTTTACGTTAAGAGTTGAATTTAATCTGTCCTCCAGACTGAAGACTCTCTTCTCCTTTCCCTGTATGCGTGCACACTACTGGTCCCCCCCCCATTTTTCTCTTCCTATAGTACTCCTAGGTCAATTACTTAAATCTACTTTCTCTTGGAAAAAGTTTACATATGTACCTGCAGCCCACACTTCTTTTGTTTTTACCAGCAGAAGTGGTCCTTTTCACCACTATGTACTAGATTAGTAGCATAACCTTTGTAGTTATTAGGAAAATACTGCACCACACTGACCTGGAATCAGTTTTTCTGACTCACAACCTTGCATTACTGTGTGTCTACCCCTCCCCCACCTTGAACCTGCAGACCTCACCTCCCACTCCTGCTTAATTACAGAGGTGTCAAACAACCTGATGTAGAAATGCACCATCTTTTGACTTAGCTTTTCTGCCTTACTTCATAGAAATCCCCAGTAGTGCGCTTGCATGTAAGTACAGTCTACTAAACTGCTACTGCCCTGTTTTCAGCTCCTATCCCCTGTCACCCCTCTACATCCTTCTAATTTCACACAGTGCCTCATGCCAGTGCCTCCTTACCACTGAGCTAGTTCACTGATAATTTACTGCTGGCTTTCTTCCTTCTCCTTGGCTTTACCCACTCCGTTTGCCCTGCGGGCTCACTCCGCTCCCCTACCCTGCCCCCAATATCCACCCGCCCCCACTACTCCTACTTTTATTTCAACTACTCCCCACCCACTCAACACAGTCAGCCAGTCAAAACCTTCCTCTCTTTGCCCCTCCTCCTTTCACCCACAGTAATTAACTCCTCGGCTTTACCCACTCCGTTTGCCCTGCAGGCTCAATCCGCTCCCCTACCTTGCCCCCAATTCTCACCCGCCCCCACTACTCCTACTTTTATTTCAACTACTCCCCACCCACTCAACACAGCCAGCCAAAACCTTCCTCTCTTTGCCCCTCCTCCTTTCACCCACAGTAATTAAATACACTAAAGACATCACTCTACCCCCTCTCACCCCACAGCTATTCTCTCAAACTACAAATCCTCCCATATTAAACTACCTTTTTCCAACCATGCTTTCCTTACCATTCCTAACACTCTGAAACCCAGTCTCCCTCCTAGTACTCCTAACAACTTTATACCATGCCAGCTCCCATACCTCCATCAGTTTCCACTCTCTACTCCTTTCCATACTTCCACAAAAAAAATCTCCTCCCTCACACAAATAATCATTTCTTTTCTATCTCCTCCTCTCTGTTTCAGCTCAACCCTCTGCATCTTTTTAATCCTAAAATTATTCACTACTACAAAGACACTTGCTCTTAAACAAATACTAGACCAACCAGAATACCCTAAAACCAAACCAACACACACTAAAATAACTTCCTTCAATAAACTCATAACCGCGTCTTAGCTGGAGACATTCACCCCAACCCCAGACCTAACCCACCCACAAATAATTACCACCCCCTTCCCCTAACCTTTCATCTCCCTACAATACTCTTACATTTTTCACACTCAATGCCCAGAGTCTCAACAGCAAAGCACATCAGTTTCAAGCATGGCTAAGTTATAACCAACCTGACACTGTAGCCATTTCTGAAACTTGGCTCAAACCCCACATCTCTGACTCTGAAATCCTACCCTCTGGATTTCACACTCTTAGATGTGACTGCCCAAAGAAAAAAAGAGGAGGTGTTGGATTAATCTATTCCAATCTGCTTACCTTAATTCCCCTACCAAACCCTATTCCTAAATTCGCCAATGCAGAACTAACAGTCGGTCTATTAAAAATGAATAATCACAAAAGCCTCTGTATCATCGTCCTTTATATCCCACCCGGAAATAACGTCTCAACCCTTGAAGACATACTCCAATGGGCCTCGGCTGAAATTAACCTTGAAACTTACATACTAGGCGATGTAAACATCGAATGGAATAAAATCAACAGTCCCATGACCTCCCTTGTCCATTAACCTCTCTAACTTTACTCAAGTAATCCACTCCATCACCAGACCCAATAAAACAAATCTCCCAGGATCCACTCGATTGGATTTTAGTCTCCCATCCAAATAAAATAACCAACTCTGGCACCATCCCTGACTCTATTAGTGACCACCTCCCAGCACTCATTTCCCGTGCAACCACCTCCCATCCACACCAACATCAATATAGTCAGACCCACAACCTTAGTAAATTTGACCCCAAAACCTTAAATGAATTGGAACATTCTAAAAACCATTCCAGTCGATAAAGGCATAGACCACTTTAATTCTACTTTCCTAGTCACTCTAAATTCCCTAGCTCTACCAAGGGAAAAAAAACTAAAAACTAAACCTGCCCCTTGGGTAACCAAAGAAACAAAGCAAATTATGCAAAGAGACAAATCCTGGAAGCTTTACCAAAAGAATAAATTTCCCAAAACTCTTCTCCAATATACACAGCTCCGTAACTTTGCAAAAAAACAAATCTTCAAAGGCAAAAAATCCTACTGCACTAAGCTCCAGTCAAACCATCCCCAAAACCCTAGGCTTTTTTGGAACTCCATACACTCACTCCTCAACCCAGGCTCCAAAAATAACCCATGTCCGGTCCCAAGTAAATCTGACCTCGAATTAGCCTCACTATTAAACTCTTTCTTTATAGAGACAGTATCCGACCTAACAAAAACTTTTCCCAACATCGACCCATCTCTCCTACATTCCACTTCATCTAAGTCCCCAAATAATTTCCCCCCTATGTTTGAGCTTAAACCTGTCTCCACAAACTACATAAAAATACTTCTATCCAAACTTAAACCCTGCTCCAATGCACCCGACAACATCCCATCTTCTTTTCTCAAGTCTGCTGCTGATGGTATAGCTCTCCCAATTAGTATCCTAATTAATAGATCTATAAAGGAATCCTATGTCCCTAAACTCTGGCGTTCCACTTCATTCTTCCTCTCCACAAGGGAGGCAAAAACACTAACATTTCAAACTTCCACCCTATAGCCCTTCTCTCTCCAATCTCCAAAATCCTAGAAAAATGCATCCACCTCCAACTTATGCCTTTTCTGACTAAAAACCAACTTCTTACCCCTACCCAACATGGTTTCCGACCAGGACATAGAACCATAACAGCTCTACTCTCATTCTTAGAAACTGTCAATCAAGCCCGAGATTCTGGGAACTTAGTATCCACAGTGTTCCTAGATCTCTCTCTAAAGCATTCAATACTATTTCCCATAAGCACCTAAGTCAAATATCAAACCTAAATCTCTCCCAAACCACACTTTCTTGGTTCTCAAACTGTCAGATGGATATCAGGCTGTGAAATGGAAAAAAAGGCACCTCACCTTTCTTACCCACTCCTACTGGAGTACCACAGGGGTCCATCCTTTGACCAATGCTGTTTAATATCTTTATCAATAACATTCACTCAACTCCTAATGCCAAAGTCATCCAATATGCAGATGATTCTATACTTGTCTGCTCTGCCTCTAACCTCTCTGAACTCCTATCTAAAGCTCAGACTGCCTTCTCAACTACTGAGATCTGGATGTGCTAAAATCACCTTTCTCTCAATGCTAACAAATCTAAAGTACTATTTACTCCCTCAAAATCTTTCTCTGTTGATAAAAATTCCTTCCAAGTCCGTAGCCAAAACAACTCTCTGACTGAAGTTGTTCCCTTTGCCAAACTGCTCGGTGTAACTACAGACGGACACCTCAAGTTCGACATTCATATTCAGCAAAATATAAAGAAAACCCACCAAAAACTATGTATGCTATACAGGAACAACCACTTCCACTCTACTTCTACCAAGCATACTCTGGCCTCCTCTTACTTCCTTCCCTTCCTTCTGTATGGTGCCCCACTACTAACAAACCTATCCTCTTCCATCACTTCCAAACTTGAAAGCTGTTATAACAAAATTTCTAAATTTGCTACCAAAGCCAAACATTCCACACATCACTCTACCCTCCAATCCCTCAACTGGTTAGAATTCACAAATTACCTGGACTTCATCCAGCTCACTACAGCACACAGACTAAAATTTAATACAATCAAATGCCCAACTCTAACCAACATCCTTCCCCCATACACCCCAAACAGAACTATCAGATCTGAACACAAAAACTTGATTATCCACAAACCTAAACATCCTGCTGGACAGCTTCTCCTCTCCTTTTCCTTAGGTAAGAAATGGAACTCTCTCCCATCCACACTAAGGACTATGTCAAATACAAAGAAAGTACAGTTTTGTACCTACCATAAATGTAGATGTCCGATAGATATGCAACTGCAGTCCTTACATATGGGTTGTCCTGCCTCAGGCAGCCCTCGGTCGGCCGGATTCCAAAGTCTGGGTCCGGGGTCGGCTGATGTCGCCTCCTCCCCGACGTCAGAGCAGCTGGGGTATAAAAGCATCAGCCGACGCCATCTTCCTCAGTGTTTCTTGCCCCAGATGCCAGGTGCCCTCCAAGGAAGGCTAAATTTAGAACTGGATAAAAAAGTCCAGACATACACAATAGCAATAAACAGATACACCATAACAAATATCCCCTAGCTAAGTATAAAAGGAGGGAAGTGGACCCAATACACAGAGGGGTAGGAGGGAGGGAAAACCTGACTGCAGCTGCATATCTATAGGACATCTACATTTATGGTAGGTACAAAACTGTGCTATGTCCTTCAAGAATGCAACTGCAGTCCTTACATATGGGTTCAATACCATAGCCAAGCTGGGGGTGGTAGGCTCTAAGATAAGGATGGTGTGGCTAAAATGCCTTGCAGGACTGCAGAAGCAAAGCCTGCTCAGGATCTGGAATATAAAGGCAGGTTGTAGTGCTTGGAAAATGTATGCACGGAGCTCCATGTAGCAGCTTCTAGAATGTCCTTTGTAGCCACACCTCTTAGGAAGGCTGTGGAGGTGGCTGTAGCTCTGGTGGAGTGTGGTCTGATATTGGCTGGCACATCCTTTCCATGAAAAGAATAACAGAATCTGATGCAATGTCCAATCCATTTTGAAATGGTCTGTTTGGAAATTGCCGTTCCTTGCACTGCAGGAGCGTATGCTACAAAAAGTTGGTCTGACTTTCTGTTGGCCTTTGTTCTGTCCAAGTAGTAGCGTAGTTGTCTGTGTATGTCCAAAGTGTGCAGCAGCCTTTCCCCTTTATTTTGAGGATTGGGAAAGAAAGTAAGCAGGTGAATTGCTTGATTTAGAGACACCCTGGATATCACTTTTGGCATAAAAGATGGATTTGTTCTTAAAGAAACCCTGTCTTGATGAAAAATGAGAAATGGAGGTACTGCCATGAGGGCCTGTATCTCCAAAACTCTTCTTGCTGAGGTAATTGCCAACAGGAAAACTGTTTTCCAGGAAAGAAATTGCAATTCTGAAGATGCTGCTGGTTCAAAAGGCGGAAGAGTTAATTTCTCTAACACGAAGTTGAGGTCCCATGCAGGCACTGGTGGTTTTCTGGGAGGTTTGATATTCTTTATCCCTCTTAGAAATTGTCTTAGCAAAGGATGTGAAAACACAGGTGGATCAATGTTGTATTTTTCTGAAATTGCTGAAGCGTGAATTTTTATGGAAGAATAGGAAAGTCCATTATGCAGCATTTCTGCCAAGTATTCCAGTATCTGTGGGATGCTCATTACTGATGCATCCTGTCCCTTGTTGGTATTCCAGATGTTGAATCTCTTCCATTTGGCTGAATAAGTCTTTCTGGTGGGAGGTCTGCGTGCTTCCAATAATATCTGTTGAACTTCCTTGGAGAGAGAGATATGGGGAGAAATCATGGAACCCTCCAAGCTGTCAGCTGCAGAGTTTGCAGGTTGGGGTGAACCGTCCTGTAATTGTGCTGAGTCAAGAGTAGAGGCCATTGAGGCAGGGGCCACGGTTTGGTGCAAGTTATGCTCCTTAGTAATGGGTACCAGTGCTGTCTTGGCCAGTCTGGAGCTATTAAGATGCCTTTGGGTTGCTCTGCTTTGATCTTCAGTAACACCTTGGTCATTAATGGTAGAGGTGGGAATGCATAGATTGTTAGAGAGTTCCAGCTGAATGACAGAGCATCTATTCTCCAGGCTTGTGGATGGTGTGTCCTCGAGCAGAACTTTTTCTGATGATGACTGAGGTGGGAAGCAAAGAGATTTATGTCCGGCCTCCCCCATGCAAGAGTTATTTGTGCAAAAATGTCTGGATGCAACATCCATTCGTGCGGGTCCAGGATGTTTCTGCTTAGACTGTCCGCCAGAACACTGTCCCTGCCCGGAACAAATTGGGATTGCAGCTGTATGTTCAGTTTCAGGGACTTTTCCCAAAGAGTCATTGTTAGTCTGCAAATGGGTAAGAATGAGTACCTCCCTGTTTATGTACCACATAACAGCGGTGTTGTCTGTCTTTATTAGCAGATGACCTTGTTGAAGATATTTTCCGAAGGCCTCGATTGCACGAATTACTGCTAACATCTCTTTTTGATTGATGTGAAGATGCACTTCCTGGGGGGTCCACTGCCCTTGAATGCATCTGTCCTCCATGTGCGCCCCCCATCCATGATCTGAGGCGTTTGTTGTAATGGTTTGGCTTGTCTGAGGTTTGTTGAAAGGCATACCTTTGTTTAACTGGCTTGCTTGGGCCCACCACAGAAATTCCCTTTGTAGACATGGGATGAGTGGAATAATTGCTTCTAAGTTGTGGCTGTGTTGAGACCATAAACTTTTTAGGTACCATTGTAATTTTCTCATGTGAAGTCTTGCCAGTGGAACCAGTAGAATGCAAGATGCCATGAAACCCAGGGCCTGCAGGATTTTCCTTGCAGTCATCTGGGTGAGTTTTGCTAGGCTTTTGAAGTAATGTGGTAATTGTTCTTGCTTCTCTTCTGTGAGGTAAGCCATTTGTGATTCTGTGTCTAGTTTGGCTCCTAGAAAAATTATTTGCTGGGATGGCAGTAGTCTTGATTTTTGTAAGTTCGTGTATCCCAAAGCCTGTAGTAAGTGAATGACATAATTCAAGTTTTTTGTCGAGGCTTGCTTGCTGTCCGCTTGTATAAGGCAGTCGTCCAGGTAAGGGTATATTTGTATCCCCTGGAGTCTGCAGTGTGCAATTACTGATGCCAGGCATTTCGTGAATACTCTGGGCGCAATAGATAAGCCAAAAGGCAATGCTGAGAATTGATAATGCTCTGACCCTGCAAGAAATCTGAGGTATCTTTTGCAACTGTGTCTGACTGGGACATGCAGGTATGCCTCCTTGAGGTCCAGAGTAACCAGCCAAGACCCCTTGCCCAGCATGGGAAGGAGTTGCTGGAGCGTCAGCATTTTGAATTTTGGTACAATGAGAAAAGTGTTTAGAGTGGACAAGTCCCGTATAGGTCTCCATTGCTTTTCTTTTCTTGGAACAAGGAACAGTCTTGAGTAAAATACCTGGCCTTGTTCCTGAGTAGGTACCTTTTCTATTGCTTTGATTTTTATCAGCTTTGAAACTTGCACTAATGCCTCTGCCCTTTGATTTTGTGGCAGGTTGGGCATGCCTTGTCTTGTTGGTAAAGTATGGAAGTGGAACCTATAGCCTTGGTCTATTATGTCCAGAATCCATCTGTCCTTTGTTAAAATGTGCCAATTTTTTGAAAATAAGGATAATTTTCCGCCTAAAGGTGCTTCTCTTTGAGCCTTGGTCGGCGGTGTGAAAGTCAAGTCATTATGATTGCCCCTGTGGAGCAGTAGAAGTCCCTGCGCCACCTCTCTGATTAGTCGGTTGCCATTGGCGTCCCCTGTAGAAGCCTCTGTATTGCCCTCTCCCTCGGGCACGCCTGTTTTTTCCCCTTTGGAACTTGTCAGTGTCTGGAAAGGACCAATTCTTAGAAGGCCAATTCCTGCTGAACCTTGGTGGCTGAACCTGGAGGAAATCTTTGACTGTTTGCACTGATTTAGCCTTTTCCTCAATTGATTTCAACACATCCTGAGCATTAGCACCAAATAGCTTGTGTTTTTCCAGAGGTGCATCTAGAAGCTTTACTTCAACATGATCTGGCAATGCCTGTTCTTTCGACCATGCATATCTACGTATGACGGCCCCTGTCATAGCTGCCCTACATGAAGCTTCCAATGCATCATAACCACACTGAAGAAAATTATTGCTAACCTGCTGTGTATTATGAACCAAATCCTGCAAGGCCTTTCTACCTAAAGGCTCAGGAGAGGCTAACATTTTCTGCAAATCATCCATCCAGAAATCCTGATACTGAAACATATGAAAAAGGCAATTAAGGGCCCTCATGGCCAGTGTGGTTGAGGTATAAACCTTTTTGCCCCACCTCTCCAGGGACCTAGCTTCCCTGTCTGAGGGCAAAGGATTTTTGGCCGTGGATGTGGCCACCCCTTTGGGCCCCTGGGAAATTGTTTCTAGGTCAACAGAATGGGCCTTAAAGAAATGTTTATGAGTTTCAGGAACCCTGTAGTATCTGTCCGGCTTGACAGGAGCAGGGGGGAGAGAATCAGGAGAAGCACTCGAATCTGAGTACACATCATCCAGTACATCTAACACTGGAGGGATAGCTAAAGGCCTGTGTTGGGGAAGCTTAAGGAAGGTACGAAGCAGTTTCCTGGAGTCTGAGAATTCCTGGCCTTGCCACTGAAAATGCTCTCTAATGGAGTGGAGAACTTCCCCAAAAGAAATATCCTCAGGAGGAGAGGCAGAAGGAATAGATTCCCTCTGCATCAGAATCCTCATAGGCCTGGAAGGACTCTTCCTGGGTATCAGAGTGATCAGAGTCACCAGAGGCTTCATCAGAAGAAAGGGTGTCCGTATGCTCAACCCTGGGCCTTTTGTCCGAAGGTGGCTGAGAACCTCTGTCAGGATGGGCCTGGGAGCCTCTGATTAAAGAAATTAGATCTGCAGCTAAAGTCATGATTTGTTTATCAGTAGTGGGCTGAGGCAAAGATTTAGGAGGGTGAGACTTAGCCTGGCTGGAAGCCTTAGCACGTGTGTAGGCCTCGATAGACATAGACATAGGGGGCCTAGCCGCCCCACGTGCTAGAGTAACCTTGTCCACCGGTATGGTCTCAGGCAAATCTTGGGCTTCAGTTTCTGGGGGAAAATCAACAACTGGCACCGGCGAAGGCTCCGGGGCCGAAGTGATCGGTAAAGCGGTGTCGTCGGTCTGGAGCGGGGGAAAAACCGTCTCAGAAGAGACCGACGCACTCGCGGTAGTTTTTGGCGTGGTGTCGGTGGAAGTCGCGGGCCGAGGATGTCGGTCCCGGTCTTTCCGTTTTTTGGAAATATGTGGTGTCGGTTGTTCCGATGGCATGGTATAAGAATATTTATCGCCAAAAAAGTCTTCAGCAAACTCTGCCCGGCGCCTGAGTGTGCGCTTATTGAAGCAAGCACAGGCAGCACAGGCCGAGACGTCGTGGTCTGGGCCAAGGCAGGGAAGGCAGTAAGAATGGAAGTCCTTATGAGGTATTTGTTTACCACAAGACAAACAGTTATTAACTTTTTCAGTTTTTTCTGACATCGGCTGAGGCAAGAAAAGGTTCCCCAACGGGGTACTTAGCTTTTTGATGACTTCGGATACGTAAAACACAGGAGCTGACCGACCGGCACTTGCAAACTGCTTCTGCTTCGGGCACCGCGCGGCAAGAAAGACTGAGGAAGATGGCGTCGGCTGATGCTTTTATACCCCAGCCGCTCTGACGTCGGGGAGGAGGCGACATCAGCCGACGCCGGACCCAGACTTTGGAATCCGGCCGACCGAGGGCTGTCTGAGGCAGGACAACCCATATGTAAGGACTGCAGTTGCATTCTTGAAGGACATCTTCAAAACACAGCTTTACACCTACCTCTCCCTCCAAATGGAAATGTAACTGCATTCTCCCTACCTAGAACTCATTAACAAAAGCCCCTGGAAGGGTAACCTCCTGAGTTCCTAAGCACCTTATAGCTGGCTATAACCTTCTAAAGCTAATTTTCATACAATCTCTCACACTCTGTAAATATTGTAAATAGCTTTTGACTTTGACTAACTGTGTGAATTTGTTAAAATGTATCTGCACAATATTTTTCCACTATGGGCAATATTGCTCACACTTTGTATTATTTGATATGTATTTATAGTTGTACCCTACTTTTATTCGACTATCTTTACTGTAATCTGTTTCATGGAGCTTTCTTCCCCGGGCCTCCACTGAAAACAGCTCTCTGGGCTTAGTGGACTTCCCCGATAATCAAACTGGAAATAAATACATTTTTTTGGACATCGTGGGCTAAAGAATTTGTAGGGCACCTCTATGTATATCCAATCAATGCTCTAAGATCCTATTCCGTAGCCTTCTAGTAGACGTTTCAATATAAAAACCTGTACACTTTTGGCAGTTTTAGATATAGGAAGATGTATTACATGTAGCTGTACAACCAAATAAATATTTCCTACCAGTAGCTGGATGAACAAACTCTATGAGTTTATGTTGGGACAACATGAGAAATTATGGCATGGAAAGGTTCCTTTTTTATTATATTTATGAATATAATTATTATTAAGACTAAAATATCCAGGCCTGAATAAACAAATTTCATTGAAGATCATTTTAAAAACTAAACAGCAGTGATAAGTGAGTTATTTAATGTATGTGTATATTTTATTTAAATAGATGTGTTCAATATATATATAGATTATATATACACACACACACACACACACACACACACACACACACACACACACACACACATCTTTCCCTTAATAGGAAGACTTAATTGTGTTTTAGATTGCGCTTGATAGGTTTGACTGTGTCGTATGATGTTTTAACTACTTCTATATAAATAGGTTCCTGACCCAGAGACTCCCCAGACTCTGGAATAGATTGCTCATACATGTCAAGCAGAGCGCCTCTTTGGCCCTCTTCAAAAGGAACCTTGATGGTTGGATGGGAGAAAGGAAATTCACCCTGGGAATCACGTCAGTCGCCCTGCTAGACAGGGGTCCCAGGGAAGTAAATAGTGTGGGAAGAAATAGCCAGGGAATTCTTATGGCTAGCCTTGTATAGGCCCTAGGACCGATAGCCTAGTACCAACCTATGAACCTATGCAATGGCTTTGAATGATTTTTGTAAGACACTAATGGATAGGAAATCCAAAAGCTTTGTTGTTTGAATAAATACCTGACGTTGTGGAGTAATACTTGTTTTTTACTGATGAAGTCATTATTGGATGTCAGAGACAGTTTGAGAATGAATTTGCTTTCTTTTAATAAAGAAGTTAATCATATAAGCACATATCCTAGTTCAAATTTTACTGACACCATTTTCTCAGAGTATGCTGATGTTTTCGATGACAAGTTGGGCAAACTTCCAGTTGTGTATTCTATGAAGTTAGACCCAGAGGTCAGTCCAGTGGTCAGACCAGCAAGAAAAGTTCCAATAGCTATGCAAAACAAAGTTAAAGCTCAACTGGATAAAATGGTGCAGTAAGGTGTAATTTGTCCAGTTACAGAACCAACTGAATGGATGTCATCCATGGTAGCAGCCCACAAAAAAGCTCAGATGAAATCAGAATATGTATTGACCCAAGAGATTTGAACAAAGCGTTAAAGAAACCAAATCATCCAACATATACAGTTGAGGAAGTAGCAGCCCTAATACCAAATGCCACTGTCTTTTCTGTTTTGGATGCAAAAAGTTAATTTTGGCAAGTGATGCATGATCGAAAATCCTCATTTCTGACTACTTTCAGTACCCAGTTTAGCAGATCTAGATTTCTCAGGGTTCCATTTGGAATAAATTCTGCAAGTGAAGTCTTCCAACGTGCAATATAGCAAACTTTTTCAGGTTATCCTTGTGCCACGATGGTAGATTATTTACTGGTTGGAGACAATGATGAAGCAGAACATGACAGAAACCTTAAGAAAATTCTAGACAGAGCATGTGAAGTGACTTTAAAGTTCAATCCTTTGAAGTGCAAATTCAGACTACCAGAAGTTACATATGCAGGTCATTTATTTACCAGCACTGGCTTGCGACCAGACCCATCCAAGCAAGCAGCCATTCTTGAGATGCCAGCACCAGATAAATGTTCAAGCTCTACAACAATTTCTTGGCAAAGTGAACTATTTAGGCAAGTTTATACCAGACTTCAGTGAGTTGACCTTGGAGAGAGCCAACATGCAAAAATGTTACATGGTCTTGGTTGGAACAGCACCAGAGGGCATTTGAAGACCTAAAGCAGAAAATTACCACCCCACCTACATTACGATACTATGATGTCAACAAACCAGTCACTCTTTTCTGTGAAAAGAATTTGGACATGGCACAGTTACTCTTCAAGAAAGCACACCAGTAGCCTATGGATCTAGAACTCTTACCCAAACTGAAATGCAATATGCTCAAATTGAGAAAGAACTTTTGGCAATAGTATTTGCATGTTCGAAGTTTCATGATTATATCTATGGTCGAGCTATTCAGATCGAAACTGATCACCAACCTCTAGTCACTATTTTAAAGAAGCCTATGCATTCAGCTCCAGCGAGACTACAAAGAATGATGCTCACAACTTCAAAATGGTCTACACAAAAGGCAAACTTCTTTATCTGGCTACACCTTATTCAAACTGCCCATAAATACAATGGAACAGCTTCATGCAGAGAATTTTAACTTTGACATCATAGAAGTGCGTAATTTTTCTACCATAAGACTTTATGAACTGAGAGATCCAAGTCTGATCCTGTTTTGCAAAACCTCAACCACTACATTAATGTTGGATGGCCGTCAAAGCAATCTAGTGTACCACCTGAAGTGCAAACTTATTTTCTTTACACAGATGAAATGTTGACGGAAGATGGCATTATTTTCAAAGGTCTTAAAATTGTTGTTCCTGCTTCCTTACAATATGAATATATCCAGATTTTGCATCATGGTCACCCAGGTTCCGAATCTACCAAAAGAAGGCCGAGATAACTAGTATTCTGGCCTTCTCTAGTAAAAGACATCGATAAAGTACTTTTTTCTTGTTCACTATGCAGTAGTTCTAAACTGCACTTGCAAAAAGAACCACTTCAGCTAAGTCAAGTTCCTAAACTATCCTGGTCAACAGCAGCCAGTGATGCATTTGAGTGGAACAATCAGCATTACTTAGTGTTAGTAGACTCTTATTCGAACTGGTTTGAGACTGATTTACTACCTTATCTAACGTCCACTGCTATTATCACCAAGTTGAAACATTTCTCAGTCCATGGTAGTCCACTCAAAATTATTTCTGACAATGGTACCCAATTTACCAGTTAGATGTTTCCGAAATTTGTAAAAGAATGGGACTTTACAGATGTTACCAGTAGTTCAGAATGTCCACAGTCAAATGGACTAGTTGCACATGCAATACAGAGTGCAGAACAATTGCTTGAGAGGTCAAAGTGTGATAATACCAATGTCTTTTTGAATTTACTCAATCTCAGAAACATACCCCCTGATGATATGCTTGGCTCGCCTGCTCAGAGACTTCTGTCTAGGCAAACCAGAACAACATTGCTTATTAGTTCCAGTTTGTTGAGGCCTAAAGATAAGACCAACAGGACAATCAGAGCCCAATTATTCAGAAATCGTTCTTTCCAGAAGTCCAGCTATGATAAATTGAGCAGATTTCTTTGTCCACTGAAAGGAGGAGAGACAGTGAGGATAAAAACTGTGAAAGGTTTCGACTGGACTGGTCAAGTAACAGGTATATGTGCTGAGGCAAGATCCTACTTTGAAAAATCAGAGTGTGGAGTACAGGAGAAATTGCACACATCTTCCTGTACCAGAACCGATATCGCAGCATTGTTCCTGTGTTACAGGCTCTAGATCTCAGCACAATCCAGACCAATGTTCCTACTGCAGAACGTGTCTTAACTTCTACTTCCATTCCTGATGATGTTTCTAATGTCCCGAAAGTTGAACATTCAGCAGAAACAGCTCCAGTTGCTAGAACTAATTCTAATTTCTGTTACACGATTTGGTCGTATTTCTAGACCTAGTGTGAAATACACAGCAACCTGGACATAACTGTCTATATGTATTTAGTTATGTGTAATTGCATAACAAACAATTATTTGTATTGATTGCACGTCAATTAATGTCACCAATATTGTATGACTTACTTCTCAAAGAGGGAGGATATAGAACAGTGTGTGTATGTTGTACCTTTAAGAAGTGCTGCAAGGTCAGCATGTGCATATAAATAGCAAGCACATGTCAGCTTCAGTGTCATTTTGTGAGTGCAGCCAGACAGTGAGCATGTATGTGTGCAATAGCTAACGTAGATAAACTTGCAAACAAACTAAAGTTATTATGCCTCAATCCTGACTTGTTTGTATATAATAAAGCTGCTTAAAAAGAACCCACAAAGACTAGTCTATTTTATCCTGACTGGACGAGCGACAGGAAGGTTGGAAGATTTGGATTACCAATTTTATTAACAATACCCTCCCATCAAGAAGAGAGAAAAAGAACTTCCCTGTCAAAGGGAGAATTTAAGATTTCAGTTTTAACATCTTCAGGAAAATTCCCAGAACATAAAATGAATCTTCTCAAAACTGACCCAGAATCAGCAAATATGCTTTGACATAACACTAAGCTGTATTTAATAACATACGAAGCAGAAATAAGAGGCATTCCAGGACCTTTTTACCTCAGAAAAGGGAGGATTACAAGCAAGCTTCTTCATGCTGTCCAAAAACAAAAGTAAAAACTTCAACATATGAGAGTGGTAGTTTAAAATTCTGATAGCCTAAGTGGAAGCAGAATAAACTTTATTTTCAAACAGGCCAAAAAGCTTTCCCTTCATTATCAGGTGGCATTGGACTGATATTAGCATACATTGGTTCACAAAGTTTTTAGAAAAAAATGGGGGAAAAAACATATGCAAGTGTTGTAAAACAGAACTGGAAACAGTTGCACATCCTGTTGCTTTGCTGCGATACAATTGTGGCTGACAGTCTGTAAATTGAAAGGCACAACAATATGGCAGGACTGTTGCACTAGTTATTGTGAAAACACCATAAAGTACAGTTGTGTACACCTACCATATATGTAGATGTTCGAGTGTCTTCACTGTTGCAGTCATAACTGTAGGGTGCTCCTGCCGGCAGGCAGCCCGAGGTCGGCCAGAATCCCAAAGTCTGGGTCCGGCGTCGGCTGTACAAGCTAGTACCCTGACGTCAGTACGCTCTGGTACATAGTCCTCAGCCGACGCTATCTTCTCCAGCCTTTCTTGCCCTAGATGTCAGACGTCCCCAATAAAACAAAAAATGAATCCAATAAGGAAACACAAATACACCACAAAAGAGAAAAAGAGGGATAGGAGGGAGGAAACGACTGCAACAGTGAAGACACTCGAACATCTACATTTATGGTAGGTTTACACAACTGTACTATGTTCTTCGTGTTTCACTGTTGCAGTCATAACTGTAGGGTGGAATCCCAAAGCAGTGAAAAAGGGGAGGAGGCTTTAGACAGAAGAAAGGGAGGCAAGAATACCCTGCAAAACAGCAGAGGCAAAGCCTGCCCTGGTCTTAGAATACAGTGGGAGATTGTAGTGCTTGGAAAAAGTATGCACAGAACTCCAAGTGGCAGCTTCCAAGATCTCCTTGGTAGGAACTCCTCTGAGGAAAGCTGTAGAAGTGGCAGCTGCTCTAGTAGAATGACTTCTAATGGTACCTGGAAACTGTTTCCCATGATGAGTGTAACAAAATCTGATTCCATAAGCAATCCATTTGGAAATAGTCTGTTTAGAAATAGGTTTTCCAAGAGAACTGGAGGCAAAAGAAACAAACAATTGAGAAGACTTTCTGAACTCTTTAGTCTTGTCCAGGTAAAATCGTAACTGCCTGTGTACATCCAATGAATGCAAAATCCTTTCCCCTTTATTTTGAGGATTAGGAAAGAAAGTAGGAAGGTGAATTGTCTGATTTAAAGCCACTTTCGAAATCACCTTAGGCATGAAAGTAGGATTGGTCCTCAAGGATACTCTGTCCTGATGGAAAATAAGGTATGGTTCCACAGCCATGAGAGCCTGCAACTCAGAGACCCTTCTGGCAGAAGTCAATGCCAATAAAAGAACAGTCTTCCATGATAAAAACTTGATATCTGAAGATGCAGCAGGCTCAAAAGGAGGCAAAATAAGCTTTTCTAAAACATAATTAAGATCCCAGGCAGGAACAGGAGGGGTCCTGGGAGGCCGTAAATTTTTAGCCCCTCTCAATAATTGTCTCACCAAAGGATGAGAAAAAACAGGAGGGTCAGAATTGAAATGAGCAGAAATAGCAGAAGCATGAATCTTAATGGAAGAAAAGGAGAGCCCTTTAGATAAAAGATCCGAAAGGTAAAGCAAAATAGAAGAGAGATCAGGTACCAGAGGATCCGAGCCTCGGTCCTGCATCCAAATACAAAACCTCTTCCATTTAGAGGCATAGGATTTCCTAGTGCTAGGCCGTCTAGCTTCCAGAAGAACATCCAACACTTGTTTGGGAAGACTAGAGGAAATCAAACTCCTTTGAAGAGCCAAGCTGCCAGGCAAAGGGTCTTGAGATTGGAATGTAGTAACTGACCCTGATGCTGGGAAAGAAGAGAAGGGTTCTGAGGGAGAATCCAAGGAGGCTCCACGAACAGGTGCTTTAAAGTTGGGTACCAAAACTGTCGAGGCCAATTTGGAGCAATCAAGATGAGGAACTTGGGCTTGTCCTGTTTTATCTTCAGTAATACCCGAGGTAGTAGAGGAAGAGGAGGGAAGGCATATCCTGAAAGGCTTCTCCAGCTGAAGGACAGGGCATCCACTTTCCAAGCTGTTTTGTGGAAGGACCTGGTGCAAAAGCGAGGCAGCTGGTGTGGTGATTGAGATGGGATGCAAACAGATCTATCTGGGGACATCCCCAAACTGCAGTAATCCTGTTGAATAAGTTGGTGTCTAGCATCCATTCGTGAGGATCTGAAATGTTTCTGCTCAGGCTGTCTGCTAAAAGATTCTGTTCCCCTGGAATGAATTGAGCCTGGAGATGTAGATTCAAATTTAGAGCTGTGTCCCATAAGGCCATAGCTAGTCTGCAAAGGGGGTACGAATGAGAACCCCCTTGCTTGTTGATGTACCACATGACCGTGGTGTTGTCTGTGCGAATTAGCAGAGGCCCTGGTTGCAAAAGGTTCTTGAAGGCTAGAAGAGCATTTTGAACTGCCAACATTTCCTTCAGATTTATGTGCCAGTGAAGATGGTCCTTTGTCCGGGTTCCCTGCTGGCAATTGTCTAGAAAGTGTGCTCCCCAAGCATAATCCGAGGCGTCCGTGGTCAGGATTTGAGTAGGTTGAGGTAGACGAAAAGGCTTTCCTTCGTTTAAAACACATGCCCTGGACCACCAGAGGAATTCCCGCTGGAGACAGGGGATCAGAGGAATCAGAATATCCAGATCGTGGTGATGTTGTGACCATACACTTTTCAGATACCATTGAAGCTTTCTCATATGAAGCCTTGCATTTGGAATCAACAGAATGCAGGAAGCCATGTAGCCCAGAGTCTGCAGGAATTTCCTTGCAGTGAGCTGAGATAGAGTTGCCAAGGTGTTGAAAATAGAAGCCAGCTGTGTTTGTTTTTCTGGAGTGAGGAAGGCCCTTTGCAAGGTTGTATTTAAGAGGGCTCCCAAGAATACCATTTGTTGAGAAGGGATCAAATGTGACTTTTGTGTTCACTGAGAATCCCAGTAGGAGGAGAAGACGTTGAATGAAGTCCAGATGTTGAAGTAGAAGATCTTTGCTGTCTGCCTGAATAAGGCAGTCGTCCAAATAGGGGTAAATCTGGATCCCCTGAAGTCTGCAATAAGCCACTACTGGTGCCAGGCACTTGGTAAAGACTCTGGGCGCAGTAGATAAACCAAAGGGCAGTACAGAGAATTGAAAGTGCCTCGAACCTGCCTTGAACCTGAGGAATTTCCTGCGTTCCTGCCTGATGGGAATGTGTAAGTAGGCTTCCTTTAAGTCCAATGTCACCATCCAGGCATCCTGAGATAGCATTGGAATTTGTTGCTGCAGAGTAAGCATCTTGAATTTTGGAATTTCCAAGAAGGTGTTTAACACAGAAAGGTCCAGAATAGGTCTCCATGAGTTTTGTTTTCTTGGAACCAGAAACAGCCTTGAATAAAAACCTTTTCCCATCTCTGAGAGAGGAACAGGCTCTATGGCTCTCATGGCCAGAAGAGCATCCACTTGATTTAAGGCCTCTGACCATTGATGTTTTGGCAGATCTGGCCAACCGTAAGCCCTTGGCAAAGTATGAAAGTGGAATTTGTAACCTTTTAAAATCACGTCCAATACCCATCTGTCCTGGGTAATATGAGTCTAATTTCTGTAAAAAAGAGACAGTTTTCCTCCGAGAGGGGCATCCAGGTGAAGGGGACCTGCAGCCCAACTTAGAGAGTCATTGAGTTTGCTTTCTTTGAGATTGGAATCTGTCTTCTCCCCTTCTAGGTGAAGAAGCAGTCCATTGTCTAGATCTGTAAGAGGCCTGACCTTGACCACGACCTCTGGAGCGTCTATATCTTCCCCTTTGAGGCCTGTCAGACGTGGGAAAGGACCAATTCTTTGAAGGCCAATTCCTGGAAAATTTAGGAGGCTGAACTTGCCAAAAATCTTTTACAGTCTGCATAGATTTTGCCTTTTCTTCCATCTTTTTAATAACTTCCTCAGCCTTAGATCCAAAAAGAACATCATGCTGAACAGGGGCATTTAACAACTTAGCCTTAACCTGTTCAGGTAAACTTTGTTCACGGAGCCAGGCATGTCTTCTGATAACAGTACCAGAGGCTGCAGCCCTGCAAGAAGCATCCAAAGCATCAAAAAGTACAGTTTTGTACCTACCATAAATGTAGATGTCCGATAGGCATGCATCTGCAGTCCTTACAAATGGGTTGTCCTGTCGTCAGGCAGCCCTTCGGTCGGCCGGATTCCAAAGTCTGGGTCTGGCCTCGGCTGATGTCGCACTCCACCCGACGTCATAGCTGCAGTTATTCAGGTATAAAGGTATCAGCCGACGCCATTTTCCTCAGTGTTTCTTGCCCCAGATGCCAGGTGCCCTTTAGGAAGGCTAAATTTGGATAATTGCAAAAGTTTCCAAATAAGAGAGAGCAAATAAAAATAAACATGTATATACAAACAAATACACCATAATAGATTCCCCCAGCTAGCTAGAAGATGGGTAAATACCCTAGAAGTACCTCAGAGGGGAAGGAGGGTGGGTAATCCTGACTGCAGATGCATGCCTATCGGACATCTACATTTATGGTAGGTACAAAACTGTACTATGTCCTTCAAGGATGCATCTGCAGTCCTTACAAATGGGTAGAATACCATAGCCAAACTGGGGGAGGAGGAGAAATAAGATTATGGTGTAGTTAAGATCCCTTGCAAAACAGCAGTGGCAAAACCTGCTCGGGATCTGGAGAATAAGGGTAAATTATAATGCTTGGCAAATGTATGCACGGAGCTCCAAGTAGCAGCCTCTAAAATGTCTTTGGTAGTCACTCCTCGTAAAAAAGATGTGGTAGTGGCTGTAGCCCTTGTAGAGTGAGGTCTGATGTTTTCTGGAGTTTTCTTCCCATGGTAAGAGTAACAAAATCTAATGCAATTTCCTATCCACTTAGAGATTGTCTGTTTTGAAATTGCTTTTCCTTCCATTCCTGTTGCATAAGCTACCAGTAGCTGGTCAGTTTTTCTATTGTTCTTGGTCCTGTCCAGGTAGTAACGTAATTGTCTATGTACATCCAAGGTATGCAACAGCCTCTCTCCCCTGTTTTGTGGATTGGGGAAGAATGTAGGCAGGTGGATAGCTTGGTTTAAGGATACCCTGGAGACCACCTTTGGCATAAAAGTAGGATTTGTTCTCATGTATACTCTATCTTGATGGAAGATCAGGAAGGGCTGTACTGCCATTAATGCCTGTAGTTCAGAAACCCTTCTTGCTGAAGTGATTGCAAGCAGGAAAGCAGTTTTCCATAAGTACTGTAATTCTGCTGTTGCTGCTGGCTCGAAAGGTGGGAGTGTCAACTTTTCTAGCACAAAGTTCAAGTCCCAAGCTGGCAATGGTGGCTTTCTAGGTGGTTTTACATTTTTAATTCCTCTCAGAAACTGCCTGAGCAGAGGATGTGAGAAGACTGGAGGATCCAAGTTGTATTCTGCTGAAATAGCTGATGCATGAATCTTAATGGAAGAATAGGACAGGCCATTGTGGAAGAGCTCTGCCAAGTATTCCAGGATGTTAGCTATGTTTACCAGTGACACATTTTCTCCTTTTGCAGTACTCCAAATGTGATACCTTTTCCATTTTGCTGAATATTTTTTTCTTGTTGAGGGTCTGCGAGCCTCCAAGATAATGTCTTTAACACTTTGAGATAAATTTGGGTTATTTGGTCTTATGCAATGTTCCAGGCAGTCAGCTGTAGAGTTTTCAGGTTTGGATGCAGGGTTTTGAAGTTGTTCTGTGTTAACAGTAAGGGAACTAGGGGTAGAGGCCATATTTGTTCCCGAGACATGCTCCTCAGTAATGGGTACCAATGTTGCCTTGGCCAGTCTGGAGCTATCAGGATGATCCTTGGACGGTCTTCTTTGATCTTCAATAGCACCTTGTGCATCAAAGGAAGAGGTGGGAATGCATATGCTGTCAGGTTTTTCCAACTGAAAGATAGGGAGTCCACTTTCCAAGCAAGTGGGTGGTACGTCCTCGTGCAGAATTTCTTCAGTTGGTGATTGTGTGGGGATGCAAATAAGTCTATTTCTGGTAGTCCCCATTTCCCTGTAATGGTTTTGAAGATGTCCGGATGCAGCATCCATTCGTGGACATCCGTGGTAGTTCTGCTTAGTATGTCTGCTAGTATATTTTCTTTTCCTGGCACAAAAACTGCTTGTAACTGGATGTTGAAGCTCAGGGCCACATTCCAGAGGTCCATTGCCATCCGGCATAGAGGGTATGAATGTGTGCCTCCCTGCTTGTTGATGTACTACATAACTGTGGTGTTGTCCGTCCTTATCAACAGTTGACCCTGTCGAAGAAATGGTCTGAATGTCTGAATGGCCAGTTTTACTGCCAGCATTTCCTTTTGATTTATGTGTAGGTGGAGCTGGTCTTGAGTCCATAAGCCTTGTATGCACTTGTCCAGCATGTGCGCCCCCCAACCGAGGTCTGAGGCGTCCGTTGTGATGGTCTGGCTTGGTTGAGTGCTGTGGAAGGGCAGTCCCTTTGTTTGATTGACAGGCCTGAGCCCACCATTGGAATTCTTGCTTCAGGCATGGAATTATTGGAATTTGGGTTTCTAGGCTGTGCTTGTGCTGAGACCATAAATTCCTTAGGTACCACTGTAACTTTCTCATATGCAGTCTGGCATGTGGAATCAATATTATGCAGGATGCCATGTAACCCAGGGCTTGCAGGACTTTTCTTGCTGTTAGCTGGTTCTGCTTTGTTAATGCCAAGAAGTAGAGAGGGAGTTGCTCCTGTTTTTCTACTGTTAGGAATGCCATTTGTTTTGATGTGTCCAGCTCTGCACCCAAAAAGGTTATCCTTTGGGATGGTATCAGTCTTGACTTTTTTATATTGACTGTGTATCCCAGGGCTTGTAGTAGATGAATGACCCTTTTTAAGTCTTTTGTTAGCTTGTTTTTGTTGTCCGCTTGTAACAGGCAGTCGTCCAGGTAAGGGTAGATTTGAATTCCCTGAAGCCTGCAATGAGCAATTACGGATGCCAGGCATTTCGTGAACACTCTGGGCGCAGTAGATAAGCCAAAGGGCAATGCTGAGAATTGATAATGCTCTGATCCTGCAAGAAATCTGAGGTATCTTCGGCAATTTGGTCGTATGGGGACGTGCAGGTATGCCTCCTTGAGATCTAGAGTTACCAGCCAAGACTCCTTGCCCAACATGGGAAGAAGCTGCTGTAGGGTCAGCATTTTGAATTTTGGGACAATGAGGTATGTGTTTAAAGCGGACAGGTCGAGAATAGGTCTCCATTGGTTTTCTTTTCTTGGTACCAGGAACAGCCTGGAGTAAAATCCTTGTCCTTGTTCCATAGATGGTACCTTTTCTACAGCTCTCATCCTTAGTAAGTGAGTTATTTGTTTTAGAGCTTCTGCCTTTTGATTTGGAGGTAGGTTTGGCATTCCTCTCTTCCTTGGTAGAGTATGGAAGTGAAACCTGTAACCTTGGTCTATTGTCTGTAAAATCCACTTGTCTCCTGTGATGTAATGCCAGTTTACTGAAAATAAGGCTAGCTTCCCGCCTAAGGGTGCTTCTAGTTGTTCCCTGGTAGGCGGTGCCAGAGCCAAGTCACTGTGATTGTCCTGTGGTAGTGGTGGTGGCTGGATCTGTGGCTGTACCTCGCTGGTTGTTAGCCTGCCACTGACGTCCCCTGTAGGCACCTCTGGATTGACCCCTGCCTCTTGAGCGCCTATTCCTGCCTCTCTGAGCTCTGGAGGTCTCTGGAAAGGACCAATTCTTGGAAGGCCAATTCCTGCTAAACCTTGGAGGTTGGACCTGCAAGAAATCCTTAACTGTCTGGACAGATTTTGCTTTCTCTTCCACCTTCTTCAGCACCTGCTGTGCAGGGGAGCCAAACAAATTGAGCTTGTCCATGGGAGCATCTAGGAGCTTTGATTTAATGTGGTCTGGTAAGGACTGCTCTTTTAACCATGCATGTCTTCTGATCACTGTACCAGTCATGGCTGATCTAAAGGAAGCCTCCAGTGCATCATAGCCGCATTTTAAGGAATGATTACTGACCTGCTGAATGTTATGTACCATTTCCTGAACGGATTTTTTGTCTAATGGTTCATCCGAAGACAGCTTTTTAGTTAACTGGTCTAACATAAATTCTTGATACTGGATCATGTGGAATTGACAGTTCAAGGCCCTAGCTGAAAGAGTAGCAGAAGTGTAAACTTTTTTACCCCATCTCTCTAAGGCCCTAGATTCCCTTTCAGAGGGGATGGGGTTTTTGGCAGAGGTAGCTGCTACAGCCTTAGGTCCCTGGGAGATAGCTTCTGGATCTGCAAATGGAGCCTTATACAAATGATAATGTGTGTCCGGAACCCTGTAGTACCTATCGGGCTTAGCAGGGGCCGGAGGAAGAGAATCAGGAGCAGTCCGGGTCCGGCTTCGGCTGATGTCGCACTTCACCCGACGTCATCTCTGTTGGTCTTCGGGTATAAAGGCATCAGCCGATGCCATTTTCCTCAGTGTTTCTTGCCCCAGATGCCAGTAGCCCTCTTGAAGGCTAAAAATTTTGGATAAATGCCAATGTTTCCAAAAAGATAGTGGTAAACACAAAAAATAAGCATGTATGTACATATATACAACAAATACACCATAAAAGACTCCCCCCCACCAGCTAGCTATTAGGAGGGTAAACACCCTAGGAGTACCACAGAGGGAAGGAGGGAGGGATCCTGACTGCAGATGCTATCCAGTTCGGACATCTACATTTATGGTAGGTACAAAACTGTACTATGTCCTTCATGGATGCATCTGCAGTCATAACAACTGGTAGAATACCATAGCCAACTAGGGAGGAGGAAGAAACTAGATTATGGTGTGTTTAGGATCCCTTGCAGTACAGCAGTGGCAAACCCTGCTCGGGATCTGGAATATAGAGGCAAATTATAATGCTTGGCAAATGTATGCACGGAGGTCCAAGTAGCCGCCTCAATAATGTCTTTGGTTGCCACTCCTCGTAAAAAGGCTGTGGTAGTGGCTGTTGCCCTTGTAGAATGAGGTCTTATGTTCTGTGGAATTGGTTTTCCATGGAAGGAGTAACTGAACCGTATGCAATTTCCTATCCATTTGGAGATTGTCTGTTTGGAAATAGCTTTTCCTTCCCTTCCTGTTGCATAGGCTACAAAAAGCTGATCAGTTTTTCTGCTACTTTTTGTTCTGTCCAGGTAGTAGCGTAGCTGTCTATGTACATCCAAGGTATGCAGTATTCTTTCCCCTCTGTTTTGTGGGTTGGGAAAGAAGGTAGGTAGGTGGATTGCCTGGTTTAAAGACACAGTTGTTATGACTGCAGATGCATCCATGAAGGACATCTGGAGGAATGGCTAAAGGCCTATGCTGTGGCAAATGCAGGAAGGTTCTAAGCCTTTTCCTAGAGTCTGAAAAATCCTGGCCCTGCCATTGAAATTGTTCCCTCATAGCATGCAAGGTTTCCCCAAAAGAAAATTCCTCAGGCGGAGGCAGAAGGAATGGACTCTTCAGCATCAGAGTCTTCATAAGGGGAAAAAGGGCCCTCTGGAGGGTTAGAATTATCTGATTCATCAGAGGAGTCATCTGTAGAAACTGGCTCAGGGGGCTCTACTCTAGGCCTCTTCTCTGGAGGCGGGTGAGAGGCCCTGTCTGGGTGTGGTTGAGATCCCCGGATCAAAGAAATGAGATCCTCTGCTAGACTAAGCATTTGTGAACTAGAGCTAGGCCTGTGAGAGGGGGTCTTAGCAGGCACAATTTTGGTAGATTTTGCTGCTTTAGCCCTGGCAAAGGCCTTAATCGACATGGTTGCAGGTGGCCTAGCAGCTCCACGTGCAGGGGTAGAAATATCCAAAGGGATAGTATCAGATAAATCCTGAGAACCTGCAAAAGCGGGTGGGATTTCAGTAGCAGATTCTACCATGCTGGATGAGGCCTCGGTAGGAGGTAAGCTTTTGGCCTAAGGAAGAACCGTGGACTCAGTTTCAGCCGAAACCGAGACACTCGCTGTTGGCTTAACCGCGGTTTCGGCTGAAACCGCGGACCGCGAGTGTTGGTCCTTTTCTTTGCGCTTTTTAGAAATTTGCGTAGTCGGAGTATCCGACGGCATAATGTAAGCAAAAGTGGAGCCGAAAAACTCCTCAGCGAATTCCGACCGACGTCTAAGCGTCCGTCGGTTGAAAGAAGCACAGGCTAGACAAGCTGCTACGTCGTGGTCTGGGCCTAAACAAGGTAAGCAGTAAGAGTGGAAATCTTTATGAGGTATTTGTTTCCCACAAGTTAAACAGTTATTCACTTTTTCTGACATCGGCTGAGGCAAGAAAGAGTCCCCAACGGGGTACTTAGCTTTTTAGAAGTCTTTGGTAGTAGTAGAAGTCTTCGGTAGTAGTAATCTCTGGTTCTGACCGACCGGCACTTGCGAACAGCTTCTGCTTCGGGCGCCACGCGGCAAGAAAGACGGAGGAAAATGGCGTAGGCTGATACCTTTATACCCGAATAACTGCAGCTATGACGTCGGGTGGAGTGCGACATCAGCCGAGGCCAGACCCAGACTTTGGAATCCGGCCGACCGAAGGGCTGCCTGACGACAGGACAACCCATTTGTAAGGACTGCAGATGCATCCTTGAAGGACATCCACAATGTAAACTATGTTTGTTCACTTGTTCAGTAGCATGCAAAACATCCTGAAGTTCCTTATCCTCTGCACATGCAGGAAGGGAAGCAAGCTTTTGCTTTAAAACAGACAAAAGAAATTGCTGATACTTAAACATATGAAACTGGCAATTTAAAGCCCTTACAGACAGGGTAGCAGAAGTATATACCTTTTTTCCCCACCTGTCTAAAGCACGAGAATCCTTCTCAGAGGGAATAGGATTTTTAGAAGAAGCAACTTTAGCAGCCTTAGAGCCCTGAGAAATAGTTTCAGGATCCGCAGAAGGGTTCTTAAATAAGAATAAATGAGAGTCCGGAACCCTATAAAATCTATCAGGCTTAGAAGGAGCAGGAGGCATGGAATCAGGATTCAAATTAGCCTCAGAAAAGGCATCATCTACAATGTCCAAAACAGGAGGGATAGCTAAAGGCCTATGCTGAGGAAGAAGAAGAAATTCTCTAAGCCTCTTCTTGGAAGCAGAATACTCCTGACCTTCCCAATTAAAATGTTCCTTCATCTCATGCAAGGTTTCCCCAAAAGAGAAATCTTCAGGCGGAGAGGCCGAGGGTAAGGAGTCCTCAGCATCCGAATCCTCATAAGGAGGAAAAGAATAGTCCTGATCTGAGGAAGAGACAGAAGATACAGAAGCCTGGTCAGAGGAATCCAGAGGAACATCCTGTCGAGTCCTTTTCTCAGGAGGGGGGTGAGAACCCCTAATCATTGTGAGCAAATCTTCAGCCATCTTTAATAATTGCTTCTGTGTCCTGGGAGTAGATTCAGAAGCAGCTTGAGCAGGAACTTTAGACTTAACAGGAGTCTTTGTCTTTGCCTTTGCCTTTGAAATAGTAATGCGAGTAGGCCTGAAAACCCCCTCAGAAGCCGGTACCTGCACAGCGGTACCGGACCCATCTGAGGGAGCGACGTCCGAAGGTCCTGCAGCAGTTAAAATAGTAGGCCTTGATGGCTCCCCATGGGAGTCCGTATCGGCCATCGGTTCAGAAGTGGCGGACGACAGGGGCTGCAAAAGCGCCTCACTGACGACAGCCGAACCGGACGCTGGCTCCAGCTGCAACGAGTCCTGTTTGGACCTCGGAGGCCTGTCTTTGCGCTTCTTTTGAATTCCGGTAGTGTCCGACGACATTCTGTAATTGAAGCGTCTGCCAAAATAATTTAGAGCCCAATCGTACCTGCGCTTAATAGTACGAGAGTTGAACCTGGCACAGAACCGACAACAAGAAACGTCGTGGTCAGGGCCTAAGCAAGGTAGACAGTAAGAGTGGAAATCTTTATGAGGTATTTGTTTCCCACACGTTATACAATTATTAACTTTTTCTGACATCGGAGGAACAAGAAAAAGATTCCCCAACGGGGTACTTAGCTTTGAGAAGAGAAGTAAGAACTTCGGACCGACAACAACAAAATATGCTGTTCGAAAATCGCCAACCAACGACTTGCGAGCTGCTTTCCACCGCACGGCAAGAAAGACTGGAGAAGATGGCATCGGCTGAGGACTATGTACCAGAGCGTACTGACGTCAGGGTACTAGCTTGTACAGCCGACGCCGGACCCAGACTTTGGGATTCTGGCCGACCTCGGGCTGCCTGCCGGCAGGAGCACCCTACAGTTATGACTGCAACAGTGAAACACGAAGAACATCATACGGTTACCTGAGAAGCACTGGCACACCATGGAGTATAACTCATGATTGACAATGCAGAAATCTGGACCGCATAGGAACAACAAATACTGACAAACAGGAAAATAAACACAAGAAAAACAAACACAGTAGTCAAAGAAAAAAGACAAACGTAGCACTAACTATTGAAATTGCTACATTCAGTGATTATACTAGCTTACAGAGAGAGAGAGAGAGAGAGAGAGATAAAGCCATAAAATACCAGGATTTGCAAGGAAAGAGAGCAGTGTGGAGTAAACATGTCCAGACAGTTCCAACAGTAGTAGGAGCTAAAGAACTAATAAGAGTTTACAAGCATACCTACTATGTGCTACCAACACATGTAACCCCTGTATGGATTGCAGGATGAGACAATTCTGGGAACACTGCAGGTGCTAACAGCAGCACTGCCAAACATCAAATACTGAAGCAATACTAACTTCATGAAGTATGACCATACCCTTGACTTAGGAATAGGGTCCATTCCCATCATGGTATTTGAAACTCAAAATATTTGGAAAAATTAGTCTACATTAAAAGGACATTCAAAGTCTACATTAGATTTTAACAGTATAAACAAATTCTGAAACTAATGTGACATCTAATCAAAGAGAACAGACTGCTTTCAGGTCTAAGTGCTGGTTTAGTAAAGATCTGTGGTAATTTTTGCCCACCATCGCTGATCAACTTGGAAAGTCTGAGCAATTACTCCCCCAATTTCAGTTTAGAAAATACTTACAACAAATATGAAAAAAGGCCTGTTCCAAAAATAAAGTTGTTTCTATTTGTATACCATCTTCCTTCACATACACACGTGCACAATTCCCCCTCATTCCAACAGGGATCAGTTTTTACCAGACCTACTACAGATAGCCAGAGCCTTTTCCAGTGTGTTTCAGGTACATTGTGAGTCAAAGTAATATGTCTTTATAGAATCAGCTCATAATTCTCCAAGTATAGTTTCTGTAAATCTTGCATATGTTCAGAGTTGGCATTTTACTTCCCACATAAATAGCTATAAACAGACAGCAAGACTTAAGATGCTTATGTATAAGTTTAACCATAAAAAATCCAAAATACTGTTCTACTGCCGCTGAGTTATACATGCTGAAAGATGTTTTCCTCTAACATACCTGGAATTCTTTTCAGTTTCCTTAACCCCCTCCGATATCTTGGGTTCAGTGGCTGCCTTTGCCCTCCTAATGAGGAAACAGACTTTTAGAAATGCAGAAACACACAAGCAGATTTTTAGACATAGAATGCAGAAACAGATTTAGCAGCAGAAAAAAAGAATGCAAGACTAAGCCAAGCCATCTCATTTCCAACCATGCACTTAACACACTTCCACTTCTGCAGCATTTCCAATATGCACATTTCATTGCTCAACACTTTATTGCGCTCTCTCCCAACAGAATACTAAAGAAAAAGAAATTTTGAATGTGGACTTCAATCTCACCCCAATATAATCTGCTTGCTGAACCAGACTGACTACTGCTCCACATGTACAAGGTAACCATGAAACTTAAAATGGACTGAGCAGATAACAATATGAAGTTCAGGACAAATCATTCAACACTGCTGCCAGTGAAATGACAGAGCGAGAGGTGGGAATGATGAGGTCATGCCTGCTTGCTTCTCCAAGGATAAAGGATCCTAAAGGGGCAGATTAGAAAAAATCTCTTGTAGAGAATCGAGAGATGCTGGCCGTTTTTTTCAGCTATATAATTAAAAAAGGAAAACATTATCCAAATAGAAGCTTTTGGTGTAAAACTGCAGTTTTTTCTGAATATGTTCTTATCCTACTTGCCTGACTCATGTTTAACTGACCTGCTATGCTGCATCTTACATTCTTGTGTTCAAACATTCAGTACAGTTTCAAGATAAAATAATGGGTTGTACACAAAGAAAGAGATCAAGCAAGCAAATTTTTTGCAAGATGCAATAAATGGCAACTTTCAACACGAAGGAGAATAATCCACAAAGCAGTCAGACATGCCTTATGACAGGTCTTCTTATGCCTTTTCCTACTATATGAAACAAATGCTTAGAACTAAGGGAAATGAGTGCATCTCAGAGTTGAAAAAAAAAAAAAAAAACATCTATACAGGTTACTTCCTCAGAGACAGAGGAATGAGCTCTGAATATTTTAAGCCATGGTACAGGGTACACCAGCAATCATATACACTAACAGTTCAGCGTGTCTGGGAGAAAAGTAGAATTTCTATAGGAAATCCACACAGTAGCCACCGATTAAGATCGGACCACAGGACTAATAGAAGTTAGGTAACACTCAAAAGCAAAACACTGCCAATCCAAAGCTTACAGAGGAGTTTAAATTTCATTACCAAACACCAGTGCAGATCCGTACTTTGTTGAACAAGTATAGAACGGCATGTATAGATTCCAAAAATGACTGATTACCTTGGCAAGAAATGAGTGCTACCACAATGAAATCCAGGCTAGAGATACCACATGGATGAAAACAGGAGGAATAAACTCTCTACCAGCTAAAACAGGAACTCATCTGCCAGTGCAGCAGTAATGCTGACAGGCTATATTCAGGAATGAGTTGAGGGAGCACAGGGATAGTAGCACTTTACATTCCAAAGAACAATTACCTCCTGGGGACTGATTCATTGTAAACAAATTTGCAGCCTAAACCAGCTGTTGTACCAAGCGTGAAAACAGCTTTACGAATTAAAACACACAAATCTGTTGGCCAAATGGAACAGATTATAACAGCAAGTCAGTCAGTCCAATTCTCTAACCAACTGAAAAGCTGGAGATTTATAAAACAGCTTAATTTTTATTTTACTCAAGAATCAGTTTATGTACCATTCCCTTAAAACCTTACAAACATTTCCCCCTCACCATTTTACTGTCATCTCAAACACTGTTGAAACATACACCTGCCTATGTGTAGAAATTCTTCATTATATTCAGTGAACTATTATCAAACACTACCACTGAATGCAAATTAATCTGATGAACTGCTAGAGTCTACATTCTTTACTGTGCAATACCCTCTTGTTTGTCTAATCCTAGCAGTCATATCCTGGACAACAATTTACACAAAACCACACTTGCTTACTTTACAAAATGTACAAGTTAGTAGTAATCTATAACCCCCATATGCATACATTGACTGTTACTTTGTGCCTCTTGCATGTTTTGCAGCTGACAAGGGTGCTTAAACCAGTTCAGTTACACAAATAACAAAAATAAATGACAATGTCTAATGAAATCAATCCTCCTATTACTGATAATTGCACCACTTTCTCAGGAAGACATTCACACCTTCGCCTATTAAGCATTCCCACTGAGCCTTCTTACTTCCAGGCACCCCCACCGAGCCTTCTTACTTCCAGGCACCTCCACTGAACTTTCTTACTTTCAGGCACCCCAAATGAACCTTCTTACTTCCAGGCAGCCCCAATGAGCCTTCTACTAGTATCTTCAGACAGAGTCCTCATTTTCATACTTCCAACAGAGAAAAAGATAGCCACCTGGGACTCTACGGCTGCCCCACAAAAACCCAACAGTTTTTAACTTCTTCCCTTCTCCATCTTCTTTCTTCTAGACTGCACACATTAAGCTGGTGTACTCTGCATGTTTTTAACAGCACACTGCATTATCAAGAAAACACTTTTCTGGAATTTATCAGAGTTCATTCCCTAAAAATGATATCTCCAAACTGCATCCAGTGCTCCAGTTGAGGTCTTGTCAACCTTCTATACACTGAATAGATAACAGAGTAAAAAATGGTGTCATTGACTATAGTTTGGTATTTGGATGGCAGGTTGTTATTAGTACATGTTGTAGGTTTTAGTTCTTTTCTAGTACTGAACATTGATTCAATTATGTGTGATGTAAAAAAGATCTATGCAAAAAACTCAATGAAAACCTGCATTTAGGTGAACTTGTAGTCTGTTAGATGAAAATAAAAAAATGTTTTAGCTTTATCATTAGGTTGTTCATTATTTATATGTTTAAAATACTTCCATTAGCTTCCCTTACTAAAAAAAAAAAAAAAAGTACAATAAAACAATTAACTCAGGGTGTATTAAATGGAAGTCTACTTTCTACGAATTGTCTGCATCTTTGCAAATGCACCCAAATTACTTTCCCCAGATCATACTTATTAATTATATATTCAGCAGAATACAATTTTCTTTATCCATTAGCTGGAGCCAATACAATAAATTATTTTCTTTAAAAATATGCAATGCATGTAAGTTTAGACTGGAAATATTGTTTTAAGTGAAAGTCACTGGAAAAATAAGGAAACAAAAACATGCATATACATCGGATATCTACAGATGAAATTTCTCAAAGATATTACTAAGATAGAAATATAACTGAAGTTAATTCTATGACTTCCGTTATCTAGAAAATAGTTTTTTAAGAACCAAAACAAATAATTATTTAATATCAGGCAGTAATTAGAAAGTCTGCTATTAAAAGACTGTATAAAGGCTTTCTTGAAAGGTTTTAGTTTTTAATGTATTTTTTGATAGTATTTGTCTTAATGGTTCTCAGATGGAGTTGGTGTGCAGAGCTACACTCTTGATGGGGTTAGGTGGGGTGGCTATAGCTTATTACTGTTTGAGTTAAGTATAGTACTAGATATGAAGTATTTGTATAATTTGTCTACAATGACCCTGATGTTTTCAGATGGTAAAGAATTTGCGGTAGGATTTCTACCTGGTTTTAAGAGGTTATTTACATTTTACAAAAATCTTTTTGGGATTTCTTATATGTGTTGCTTGGTTTGTGAAGAAGTTCTTTTTATCATAAAAATTTGTCACTTTGTGCAGTTTCTGAGGCACAGATATAGAGGAAGGATTGGGTCCTAGTTTTGTGACACTGTCTCCAGGCACTGTCTCTGTCTCTCATGAGTTGTTGAGTTTGACAGGTTAGCCGTGGGGCAGAATTTATTTTCACTCATTTGTGTCTCAGTGAGGCTTTCCGGTTTACTATGGTTAAGGAGGGAGTTACTGAAGTGACAGTTTCATCTAGAGGCAGATATCTGATAGATTCCCAATTACATTAAGTGTCTCATTAAATACAGATTTATTAAAACTGATTAAGTTTCACACAGAGCTGAAGTATAGGAGTTTGTAGAGGGGCTTGAGGTACTCTGTTGATACAGGTGGGATGACGATCGTTAAGAGTGTGGGAAGGTACTGGCTAATTTAATTTGTTTTCAGGGTTGCTTGAGAGTATGCAGTCTAGTACAGATTATTTTTTGGATCAGATAAATGAATTGATAAAATGTTAATATTACGGGGAGGAGTCAAGTTTGATAGAGGTCAAATCTATGTTAAGGTCACCAAGCAGGATGTTTTTTGGTCGAAAGTAGATGATAAATATTGAACTATGTTTTCAACAAGTCTTGGCATTGGGGGGAGGGGTGTAAGCAGCTACACAGATTACAGATTTTTGACTGTTTATGTGGAGTATGACTACAAGTATTTCTTCATTGCTGCAATGTGGAATATTTAGGAGGTGGGTACGGAATTTTAAGTTGGCTTGAAAGATGACGGCCATGCCCACTACCCATTTACCTATGCAGTCTTTCTTAATGATGATGTAACAAAAAGGAGTGATTTTTTTTTCCATCTTTAATTTCAGGTCTTAACCAGGTTTCAGTGATAACTAGGATGTGGGGATGATGAAAAGTCAATCCATGCATGAAAGTCAGATAGCTTATTGCAGATGCGACAGGTGTTGAGATTATATATTTGTAGGCTGGAGGAAAAAAAGTACAGTTGTGTACACATACCATAAATATAGATGTTCAAGTGCATTCACTGTTGCAGTCATTACCATTTGGGTAATCCTGCTGGCAGGTTGCCCTCAGTCGGCCTGAATTCCAAAGTCTTGGGTCCTGCGTCAGCTGCTGTCACTCCTTCCCTGACGTCAGGATGTCAGGGGTATAAAAGAAGGAGCAGACGCCAATTTCTTCAGTTTTTCTTGCCCCAGATGTCAGGTGCCCCATAAAAGGGTAGCCAAAATTTATATATATATAAAATTACATGCACCAATATAAACTAGACCTTCCTCTATAAGCAAATACACCACAAAGGTTGTATAAATCAGAGAAGGAAAGATAAGTTCCAGCAGAAAAAAGGGGGATGGCGGGTGGATAACCTGGAATGCAACAGTGAATACACTCGAACATCTACATTTATGGTAAGTGTACACAACTGTATTATGTTCTTCGTGTTTCACTGTTGCAGTCATTACATTTGGGTAGAGTCCCAAAGCAATGGTTGGGAGGCTGGAGCTAAACAGGATTAGGAGCGGCTATGAGACCCTGGAGAACTGCAGTGGCAAAGCCTGCTCTGGATTTAGAGTAGAGTGACAGATGATAGTGCTTTGTAAAGGTGTGCAATGAACTCCAAGTAGCAGCCTCTAAAATGTCTTTGGTTGGTACTCCTCTGAGAAAGGCTGCTGAAGTGGCTGCAGCTCTGGTTGAATGTGGCCTAATGCCCTTAGGCACTGGCATGCCATGTTGAAAATAGCATAAACAAATGCAGTGGCCTATCCACTTTGAAATAGTCTGCTTTGAGATGGCCTTTCCTTGTGATCCTGCAGCATATGCCACTAGTAATTGCTCTGTCTTCCTGAAAGCTTTGATTCTGTCCAAGTAGAATCTAAGCCGTGTACGTCCAAGGAATGCAGAATTCTCTCCCCCTTGTTCTGTGGATTTGGATAAAAAGTTGGCAGATGAATGGTTTGGTTAAGAGCCACACTGGACACCACTTTAGGCATAAATGTTGGGTTTTACCTCAGAGATACCCTGTCTGGATAAAACATGATAAAAGGTTCCACAGCCATGAGTGCCTGTAGCTCTGAAACTATTCTTGCATAAGTTATTGCTAGGAGCAGAGCTGTTTTCCAAGATAAAAACGTTATATCAGCAGTAGCAGCTGGCTCAAAAGGAAGCAGGGTGACTTTTTCCAAGAGAAAGTTGATGTCCCATGCAGGTATCGGTGATCTCCTTGAAGGCCTTAAATTTTTGGCTCCTCTGAGGTACTGCTTTAATAAAGGATGAGAAAAGATTGGTGGCTCTGTATTGTAATGAGCCGAAATGGCAGAGGCATGAATTTTAATTGATGAAAAGGATAGGCCTTTGTTCAGCATCTCAGTTAAGTATTGCAAAATCTGAGGAATATTTGGTACAGCTGTATCAGTTCCTTGTGCCTGGTTCCAAGCACAGAATCTCTTCCATTTTCCAGCATAAGATTTTCTAGTACTAGGCCTTCTGGCTTCCAAAATGACATCCATCACAGCTTTACTGAGAGGTGTGTTTTGAATGATTACATTATCCGCCATGCTGCCAGGTTTAAAGTCCTGAGTTGGCTGTGCAGGATCTGATTGTTTTTCTGGGACAGTAAATGGGGTATTTGAGGTAAGGTCCAAGCTGGGCCTTAAGACACATTTCTTAGGATCGGATACCAGTACTGGTGGGGCTAGTCTGGGGCAATCAGTATCATCTTTGGCTTCTCCTGTCTGACCTTTAGGAGTACCTTTGGGAGGAGTGGCAGTGGAGGAAAGGCATATACTGATAGGTTTTTTCAAATGAAAGATAGGGTGTCCATTTCCCATGCTTGTCTGTGCTAAGTCCTTGTGCAGAATCTTTTTAGTTGGTAGTTGTGAGGGGAGGCAAATAGATCTGTGTCCAGGCATCACCATTTCCTTGTTATCATGCTGAAGACTTGTGGATCCAGGTGCCACTCATGGGGATCCATGAGGTTTCTGCTTAGTTCGTCTGCCAGAGTATTTTCTTTTCCTGGCATGAATTATGCCTGCAGATGTACTTGGTAAGTCAATGCTGTGCCCCACAAAGTCATGGCTAGTCTGCAAAGGGGGTAAGAATGTGTGCCCCCTGCTTGTTTATATACCACATAACCGTGGTATTGTCTTGTCTTTATCAGTAGTTGTCCCGGATGAAGTAGGTCCTTGAAGGCTGTCAGAGCATTTTGAACAGCTAGCATCTCTTTTTGATTGATATGTAGATGCATTTGGTTGGAGGACCATGTGCCCTGAATGCATCTTCCTGTCATGTGGGCCCCCCAGGCATAATCTGATGCATCCGTTGTTAGTGTCTGCCTGGCTGGGGGTAATGTGAATGGCTGTCCCTTGTTCTGGTGACAAGCCCTCGACCACCACTGAAACTCCTGTTGAAGGCAGGGAATGAGGGTAATTACTGCCTCCAAGCTGTGGCAATGTTAGTCCAAACACATTTTAGGTACCATTGAAGTTTCCTCATATGCAGTCTTGCATATGGAGTTAGTAGAATGCAGGATGCCATGAAGCCCAAAGCCTGCAGAATTTTGCTTGCAGATAACTGGGCCTTTGTTGCCAACATCTTGAAATAGGTAGTCAGTTGCCTTTGTTTGTCTGGGATGAGATAAGCCATCTGGGCAGTTGTATTTAAGCTTGCACCCAGGAATATTATCTCTTGAGAGGCTACTAGTTTTGATTTCTTATCGTTGACCGTGTACCCTAGGCAAGTTAGAAGTGTTTTCACAAATGCCAGATGTTGTAGAAGAATGTCCTTGTTCTCTGCTCGAATTAGACAGTCGTCCAAGTAAAGACATATTTGTATTCCTCTTTGTCTGCAGAATGCAACTACTAGTGCTAGGCACGTTGTAAAGACCCTGGGCGCAGTAGATAAGCCAAAGGGCAGAGAAGAGAATTGGTAAAGCATTGAGCCAGCCTTGAATCTGAGGTATCTTCTGCATGATTGTCTGATTGGGACATGCAGGTATGCTTCTTAAGTTTAAAGTCACAAGCCAAGCATTCTTGCCCAGCATGGACTGAAGCTGCTGTAAAGTTAACATTTTGAATTTTGGTATATCCAGAAATGTGTTCAGAATAGATAGTTCCAGTATTGGTCTCCAGGCCTTGTCTTTTCTGGGTACCAAGAATAGTCTTGAGTAAAATCCTTGTCCATGCTCTTGCTCTGGTACTTGCTTGAATGGCCCCCATGTCCATGAGGGATGAGACTTGTCTTTGTGCCTCTGCCCAATGATTTTTTGGCAGATCTGGCCAGCCGTTTGCCTTTGGCAGGGTATGGAAATGGAACTTGTAGCCTTGTGACACTGTTTAGAACCCACTTGTCCTGGGTTATAATGTGCCAATTTTGAGAAAAAAAGTGCTAACTTTCCCCCTAAGGGTGCTGCCAGGAGATAAGTGCTTGGTGCAGGCAGGGGGAAGTCATTGGGCCTGTTTCCTGTAAGATTGTGATTTGTCTTCTCCAACTTTGGAGGTAGAAGCACCCCATTGCTTTGACTTGTATGAACCTTGTGCCTGGGATCTGCCTCTAGGGCGTCTAGATCTGCCCCTTTGAGGTCCGTCTGACACAGGAAAGGAATAATTATTTATGGGCCAGTGTCTACTAAACCTAGGTGGCTGTACTTGTAAAAAATCTTTGACAGTCCGCATTGATTTAGCTTTGTCCTCCAATTTCTTTAACACCTCTTCTGCCTTAACACCAAACAAAGTATCATGCTGTAAAGATGCATCTAATAATTTAACTTTCACATGATCAGGCAGATTTTATTCCTCCAAGCATGCATCCTAATTACAGCACCTGTAACTGCGGCCCAGCAGGAGGCCTCCAAAGAATCAAAACCACACTGCAAAGTATGCTTTCCAACTTGTTCAGCTGCATGCAATAAATCCTGCATTTCCTTATTTTCCGCACATTCAGAGTTTAACATTTTCTGCTTAAGCAATGCCATGACATGTTGCTGATATTTGAGCATATGAAACTGACAGTTTAAGGCCCTTATAGCCAAGGTAGCAGATGTGTAAACCTTTTTCCCCCATCTATCCAGTGCCCTAGAATCTCTGTCAGAGGGGGTAAGTTTTTTGCAGCGGAAGCCTTAACTCCTTTGACACCCTGAGAAATAGTCTCTGGGTCTGCAGCAGGGTTTTTAAAAAGGAATTTATGAGAGTCAGGAACCCTGTAATATCTATCAGGCTTAACAGGAGCTGGAGGTAAGGAGTCAGGGGTAAGACTAGACTCAGAAAACACATCATCTACAATGTCTAACACAGGTGGAATGGCTAGTGGCCTGTGTTGAGGAAGTAAAAGGAAATCTCTGAACCTCTTTTTAGATTCCGAAAAATCTTGGCTCTCCCAGTGGAAATGCTCCCTTCATGGTATGCAAAGGTTTCCCCAAAAGAATAGTCCTCCAGAGGAGAAGCTGAAGGTATAGATTCTTCAGCATCAGAATCCTCATAGGGGGGAAGAGAATATTCCTGATCAGAAGAGAAATCAGAAGAAATAGAAACCTGATCTGAAGATTCAGTCAGTCTCTTGCCTAGGCCTCTTATCAGGAGGGGGATGGGAACCCCTGATCAAGGTAATCAAGTCTTTGGCCATTTTGAGCGTTTGTGTTTTGGGCATAGAAGCCTGTCCACGTGGCTCTTCAGTTTGTTTCTTTGCTTCAGAAGGTGCTTTAGTCTTTGCCTTTGAAGCCGAAGTAGGTTTAATGTAAAGATGTCTAGGTCTGAATACACTCTCAGACGCCGGTGCCTGCTCAGCGGCTCTGGACCCATCTGAGGGAATAGTATCCGAGGCTCCATTTCCAGTGGCATGGCCGACTCTACATGGGAGTCGGTAGCGGCCTGCGACTGTAAAGTAGCGGGCATCTGGGGCTGCGAAAGCGCCTCACTGAGAACCGGTGAACCGGCGACTGGCTTAGGAGAAGCTTAGTCATCGGTTTTGGGCCTCAGTTGTTTATCTCTCTCCTTTTCTTTGTGTTTTTTGTGAACTCCGGTAGTTGGATGGCTATCCGACGACATTTCTGGATAATTAAACCGGTGTCCCAAATAGCTTAAAGCAAAATCATACCAACGCTTAATAGTGCGTTGGTTAAATCTAGCACAAAACAGACAACCAGAAACGTTGTGATCAGGGCCTAGGCAAGGAATACAGTAAGAATGAAAGTTCTTATGAGGCATTTGCTTTCCAGAAGAAATACAATTATTTACTTTTTCTGACATTGGTCTGGAGCAAGAAAAAAGCTTCCCCAACGGGGTACTTAGCATTATTGAAGACTTCGGATCTGAAATTCGAACTCGAAAATCTCAGGAGTCGGCCGACTGGCACTTGCGAACTTACTTCTGCTTTGGACACTGTGCAGCAGGAAAGACTGAAGAAAATGGTGTCGGCTCCTTCTTTTATACTCCTGACGACCTGACGTCAGGGAAGGGGCGACAGCAGCCGACGCTGGACCGAAGACTTTGGAATTCAGGCCGACTGAGGGCAACCTGCCAGCGGGATTACCCAAATGTAATAACTGCAACAGTGCTACACAAAAAACATCTGGTGTTTGCACTGTTTTAGAGGATTGCTGAGCAGGAAAGTTTTTATGCAGGGGATTTGCGTACGTTGGGTGCTGGGTTTATGTGTGTGTAGTGCTGGGGTGTACATCTCAGCTCTCTAACAGCTTACTGGGGTGGGTGGTAAGAGTTTTACAGGTTATGGAGAAGTAGTTTTGGTGCTTTTTTTTTGCACTGGAGTATGACATTTTGTATTTTGTGTAGGTTAGTAATATATGTTGAGCAGAATTTTGTCTGATCTGAACAGGGATGGCCAGATTAGGGAGCTGTATCTGTGGACAGTGGGTAAGCAGATTTTTGAGGAGGACTTGGTTTGAGTGTAGGTAAGGCATGATTCATAAGTAGTTAACAGGCTAAGGATGGCTAAACTTCCTATTAGGGGATGCAGATACACACACACACACACACACACACACACACACACACACACACACACACACACACACACACACATGTTGGGATGTGTGAAACGTATGTATAGAAGGAGGAGGCCTAGTACTAGAAAATCATATTCGGAAAAGTGGAAAAGATACTGCTCCTGGAGCCAGTCTCAGGGAATGGACACAACTGTGCCTAGCGTATCTCATATACTAGATTACTTAACAGAAATGCTCCACAAAGGTCTCTCCTTCTCTTCCATTAAGACTCATGCCTCTGCCATCTCAGCTCAGTATAATACCAAGCCAACCCTTTTCTCTCATCCTCTGGTCAAACAGTTCCTGAGAGGAGCCAAAAATTTAAGACCCCCCCAGGAGAGCTCCCACTCCTGCCTGGGACCTTAACTTTGTATTGGAAAAGCTCACGCTTTCGCCCTTTGAACCTGCTGCCACAGCAGAGTTAAAATTCCTCTCATGGAAAACAGCTTTACTTCTAGCTATCACTTCAGCAAAAAAGAGTGTCTGAATTGCAGCCCTTTATGGCCATGGAACCCTTCATTATCTTCCATGCGGACAGGGTTTCCCTCAGGACTAACCCATAATTTATACCCTAGGTGGTATCTAGTGTGGCTTTAAACCAATCCATTTATTTGCCTACTTTTTTCCCCCTAATCCTCAGAATAAAGGGGAAAGGATCCTGCACTCCTTGGACATGCACAGTCAGCTCAGGTTCTATCTGGACAGGGCTAAGCCTTTCAGAAAATCTGACCAGCTGCAAGTCAAGTCAGCTTTGCTGCACGGGCAGAGAGCAAGGCCATTTCAAAGCAAACCAATTTTTAAATGGATAGCACACTGCATCAATTTCTGCTACAAACACCATGGGAAACCTACCCCACATGAGATCAGAACACATTCCACTAGGGCTACATCAACCTCTACAGCATTCCTCAGGGGAGTCCCTAGCAGGGACATCCTGGAAGCTGCCACCTGGAGCTCTGTACACACTTTCACCAAGCACTACTACTTACCTATCTTTTCTAAATCCAGAGCTGGATTTGACACAGCAGATTTACAAGGCCTGATTGCCACCCCTAATGCTGCTTAACTACCTCCACCCTTCCTTAGCTTTGGGAATCAACCCAAATGTGATGACTGCAACAGTGAAATACAAACAAAGTACAGTTTTGTACCTACCATAAATGTAGATGTCCGATAGATATGCAACTGCAGTCCTGACATATGGGCTGTCCTGCCTCAGGCAGCCCTTCGGTCGGCCGGATTCCAAAGTCTGGGTCCGGCGTCGGCTGATGTCGCCTCCTCCCCGACGTCAGTGCGGCTGGGGTATAAAAGCATCAGCCGACGCCATCTTCTCCAGTGTTTCTTGCCCCAGATGCCAGGTGCCCTCCAAGGAAGGCTAAATTTAGAGAATGGATAAAAAATTCCATACATGCACAACAGTAATAAACAGATACACCATAACAGATATCCCCAGCTAATTTGAAAAAGGGGAGTGGACCCAAAAAAAGAGGATGACAGAGGGGTAGGAGGGAGGGAAAACCTGACTGCAGTTGCATATCTATCGGACATCTACATTTATGGTAGGTACAAAACTGTACTATGTCCTTCAAGAATGCAACTGCAGTCCTGACATATGGGTTAAATACCATAGCCAAGCTGGGGGTGGTAGGATCTAAGATAAGGATGGTGTAGCTAAAATCCCCTGCAGGACTGCAGGAGCAAAGCCTGCTCGGGATCTGGAATATAAAGGTAGGTTGTAGTGTTTGGAAAATGTATGCACGGAGCTGAGCTCCATGTAGCAGCTTCTAGAATGTCCTTTGTAGCCACCCCTCTTAGAAAGGCTGTGGAGGTGGCTGTATCTCTGGTGGAGTGTGGCCTGACATTGGCTGGCACACTTTTTCCATGGAAAGAGTAGCAGAATCTGATGCAGTTTCCAATCCATTTTGAAATTGTTTGTTTGGAAATTGCCTTTCCTTGTACTCCAGCAGCATAAGCTACAAACAGTTGGTCAGACTTTCTGTTGGCCTTTGTTCTGTCCAAGTAGTAGCGCAATTGTCTGTGTATGTCCAAAGTGTGCAGAAGCTTTTCTCCTTTATTTTGAGGATTGGGAAAGAAAGTAGGCAGGTGGATTGATTGATTTACAGAAACCCTGGATATCACTTTTGGCATGAATGAAGGATTGGTTCTTAAAGAGACTGTCCTGATGGAAAATGAGAAATGGAGGTACTACCATGAGGGCCTGTATCTCCGAGACTCTTCTTGCTGAATTAATTGCCAACAGGAAAACTGTTTTCCAGGAGAGAAATTGCAATTCTGAAGATGCTGCTGGCTCAAAAGAAGGAAAAGTTAATTTTTCCAAGACGAAGTTGAGGTCCCATGCAGGCACTGGTGGTTTTCTTGGAGGTTTGATATTCTTTATCACTCTTAGAAACTGTCTTGGCAAAGGATGTGAAAACACAGGTGGATCACAGCTGTATTTTGCTGAAATTGCTGAAGCGTGTATTTTTATGGAAGAATATGAAAGGCCATTGTGAAGCATTTCTGCCAAGTATTCTAGTATCTGTGGGATGCTCATAACTGATGCATCCTGACCCTTGTTGGCATTCCAGATGTTGAATCTCTTCCATTTGGCGGAGTATGTTTTTCTGGTGGAAGGCCTGCGTGCTTCCAGTAAGATCTCTTGAACTTTTTCGGAGAGAGAGATATGGGGAGAAGTCATGGAACCCTCCAACTGTTAGTTGCAATGTTTGCAGGTTGGGATGAACAGTCCTGCAATTGTGCTGAGTTATAAGCAGAGGCCATTGAGGCAGGGGCCACGGTTTGGTACGAGTTATGCTCCTTAGTAACAGATACCAGTGCGGTCTTGGCTAGTCTGGAGCTATCAAAATGCCTTTCGGTTGTTCTGCTTTGATCTTCAGCAACACCTTGGTCATTAATGGTAGAGGTGGGAATGCATAGATTGTCAGAGAGTTCCAGCTGAAGGAGAGAGCATCCATTCTCCAGGCTTGAGGATGGTGTGTCCTTGAGCAGAATTTCTTCAGATGATGATTGAAGTGTGAGGCAAAGAGATCTATGTCCGGCCTTCCCTATGTATGAGTTATTTGTGAAAAAATGTCTGGATGCAACATCCATTCGTGCAGGTCCATAATGTTTCTGCTTAGACTGTCCACCAGAACATTGTCCTTGCCTGGAACAAACTGGGATTGCAACTGTATGTTCAGTTTCAGGGACTTTTCCCAAAGAGTCATTGTTAGTCTGCAGAGAGGGTAAGAATGGGTGCCTCCCTGTTTGTTTATGTGCCACATAACAGTGGTGTTGTCTGTCTTTATTAGCAGATGACCTTGCTGAAGAAATTTTCCGAAGGCCTCGATTGCATGAATCACTGCCAACATCTCTTTTTGATTGATGTGAAGATGCAATTCCCGGGGTGTCCATTGCCCTTGAATGCATCTGCCCTCCATGTGCGCCCCCCATCCATGATCTGAGGCATCTGTTGTAATGGTTTGGCTTGCTTGAGGTTTGTTGAAAGACATGCCTTTGTTTAGCTGGCTTGCTTGTGCCCACCACAAAAATTCCTTTTGTATACATGGAATGAGTGAAATAATTGCTTCTAAGTTGTGGCTGTGTTGAGACCATAAACTTTTTAGGTACCATTGTAGTTTTCTCATGTGTAGTCTTGCCTGTGGAATCAGAAGAATGCAAGATGCCATGAAACCCAGGGCCTGCAAGATTTTCCTTGCAGTCATCTGGGTGTGCTTTGCTAGGCTTTTGAAGTAATCTGGTAATTGCTCTTGTTTTTCTTCTGTGAGGAAAGCCATTTGTGAGTTTGCGTCCAGTTTGGCTCCTAGAAAAATTATTTGTTGGGATGGCAGTAGTCTTGATTTTTGATTGTTGACTGTGTATCCCAAAGCCAGTAGTAAGTGAATGACGTAGTCCAAGTTTCTTATCAAGGCTTGCTTGCTGTCCGCTTGTATAAGGCAGTCGTCCAGGTAAGGGTATATTTGTATCCCCTGAAGTCTGCAATGTGCAACTACTGATGCCAGGCATTTCGTGAATACTCTGGGCGCAGTAGATAAGCCAAAAGGCAATGCTGAGAACTGATAGTGCTATGACCTTGCAAGAAATCTGAGGTATCTTCTGCAGCTGTGTCTGATTGGGACATGCAGGGATGCCTCCTTGAGGTCCAGAGTAACCAGCTAAGACCCCTTGCCCAGCATGGGAAGAAGTTGCTGTAACGTCAGCATTTTGAATTTTGGCACAATGAGAAAAGTGTTTAGAGCGGACAAGTCCAGTATAGGTCTCCATTGCTTTTCTTTTCTTTACAACAAGGAGTAGTCTTGAGTAGAATCCCTGGCCTTGTTCCTGAGGAGAAACCTTTTCTATTGCCTTGATTTGTAGCAGCTTTGAAACTTGTATGAGTGCCTCTGCCCTTTGATTTTGTGGCAGGTTTGGCATGCCTTGTCTTGTTGGCAAGGTATGGAAGTGGAACCTGTATCCTTTTGTCTATTGTGTCCAAAATCCATTTGTCCTTTGTTAAAACGTGCCAATTTTTTGAGAATAAAGATAATTTTCCGCCTAAAGGTGCTTCTCTTTGAGCCTTGGTCGGCGGTGTCAGAGTAAAGTCATTGTGATTGTCCCTGTGGAGCAGTAGAAGTCCCTGCGCCACTTCTCTGATTAGTTGTTTGCCATTGGCGGCCCCTGTAGGAGCCTCGGTATTGCCCTCTACCTCGAGCACGCCTGTTTTTTCCCCTTTGGAACTTGACCGTGCCTGGAAAGGACCAATTCTTCGAAGGCCAATTCCTGCTGAACCTTGGTGGCTGAACCTGGAGGAAATCTTTGACTGTTTGTACTGATTTAGCCTTTTCCTCTATTGATTTCAACACACCCTGTGCATTATCACCAAATAGCTTGTGTTTTTCCAGAGGTGCATCTAGAAGCTTTACTTTAACATGATCTGGCAATGCCTGTTCTTTCAACCAAGCATGTCTATGTATGACGGCCCCTGTCATAGCTGCCCAACATGAAGCTTCCAATGCATCATAACCACACTGAAGAAAATGATTGCTAACCTGCTGAGTATTATGAACCAAATCCTGCAAGGCCTTTCTATCTAAAGGCTCAGGAGAGGCTAACTTTTTCTGCAAATCATCCAGCAAGAAATCCTGATACTGAAACATATGAAAAAGACAGTTAAGTGCCCTCATGGCAAGGGTGGTTGAGGTATAAACTTTTTTTACCCAACCTCTCTAGAGACCTAGATTCCCTGTCTGCGGGCAAAGGATTTTTGGCCGTGGAAGTGGCCAATCCTTTGGGCCCCTGAGAAATAGTTTCTAGGTCAACAGAGTGGGCCTTAAAGAGATGTTTATGAGTTTCAGGAACCCTGTAATATCTGTCTGGCTTGACAGGAGCAGGAGGGAGAGAATCAGGAGAAGTACTTGAGTCTGAGTACACATCATCCAATACAACTAACACTGGGGGTATAGCTAAAGGCCTGTGCTGGGGTAATTTAAGGAAAGTCCGAAGCCTTTTTCTGGAGTCATAGAAATCCTGGCCCTGCCACTGAAAATGTTCTCTCATGGAGTTGTGAATTTCCACGAAAGAAATATCCTCAGGAGTAGAGGTAGAGGGAATGGATTCATCAGCATCAGAATCCTCGTAGGCCGGGAAGAATTCTTCCTGGGAATCTGAATGGTCTGACTCACCAGTGGCTTCATCTGAGGAAAGGATATCTGCCTGCTCCACCCTAGGCCTTTTGCCTGAAGGCGGCTGAGAACCTCTGTCTGGATGAGCCTGAGAGCCTCTGATTAAAGAAATTAGATCTGCAGCTAAAGTCATGATCTGTTTATCAGAAGTGGAACCCTGTGAGAAAGATTTAGGAGGGTGAGACTTAGCCTGGCTGGCAGCCTTAGCACGTGTGTAGGCCTTGATGGACATAGACACAGGAGGCCTAGCTGCCCCACGTGCTGGAGTAACTTTGTCCACCGGTATGGTGTCAGGCAAATCTTGGGCTTCGGTTTCAGGAGGAAAATTAACAACCGGCACCGGGGTAGCCTCCGGGACCGAAGTGAGCGGTAAAGCAGTGTCGTCGGCCTGGAGCGGTTGAATTACCGCCTCCATAGAGACCGATGCACTCGCGGTAGGCTTTAGTGTGGTGACGGTGGAAGTCACGAGCCGTGAATGTCGGTCCCGGTCCTTCCGTTTTTTGGTAATATGTGCTGTCGGTAGTTCCGACGGCATGGTATAAGAGTAATTTCCCCCAAAAAAAAAGTCTTCAGCAAATTCTGCCCGGCGCCTAAGTGTGCGCTTATTGAAGCAAGCACAGGCCGAGACGTTGTGGTCTGGGCAGAGGCAGGGAAGGCAGTAAGAATGGAAGTCCTTATGAGGTATTTGTTTCCCACAAGACAAGCAATTATTAACTTTTGCAGTTTTATCTGACATTGGCTGAGGCAAGAAAAGGTTCCCCAATGGGGTACTTAGCTTTTTGATGACTTCGGTATCTGAAAACACAGGAGCTGGCCGACCGGCACTTGCGAACTGCTTCTGCTTCGGGCACCGCGCGGCAAGAAAGACTTGAGAAGATGGCGTCGGCTGATGCTTTTATACCCCAGCCGCACTGACGTCGGGGAGGAGGCGACATCAGCCGACGCCGGACCCAGACTTTGGAATCCAGCCGACCGAAGGGCTGCCTGAGGCAGGACAACCCATATGTCAGGACTGCAGTTGCATTCTTGAAGGACATAATAGTACAGTTGTGTACACTTACCATAATTGTAGATGTTAGAGTGTATTCACTGTTGCAGTCCTGGTTACCCTCCCTCCCAGCCCCCTGACTTCTCTTTACTTCTACCTATCTTTTTTGTTTGTCATATCTTGTATCATGTGTATTTGCTTTTTGCTGGGGGTGTTCCATACCATGCAACTGCTTCCTATTTTGGGGGCACCTGACACCTGGGGCAAGAAAAACTGATGTAATGGCATCGGCTGCATGTTTTACACCCCTGATGACCTGGCGTCATGGAAGAAGCAACAGCATCTGACACAGAAATCCCAAGACTCTGGTATTCAGGTCGACTGAGGGATACCTGCAGGCAGCTAAACTGAAATGTGATGACTGCAACAGTGAAACACGAAGAACATCGGAGGCAAGAAAATCCAAGACTGCTAGAATGGGTGCTGAGAATGGATCAAACTGTTTCTCATGAGCAAAAATTGTTTTGTTCTTGTTTATCTTCCTGGTTGAAGTCTTCTGGAAAGAAGTGAGAATGTGAAGGACCTGGAAAGACAACCTGGACTGCCTAATCTTCACTGGATGTGGAGAAACCATGCAGTGAGCTTGAGGGCTAGAATGTCAAAGTAAGACAAGTCAGATGACAGCTTGAGGGCTCAAATGTCAAGGTAAGACAGGTAGGATGACTGAGACAGGACCCAAGGTGGATGTACTAAGTGTGGCCAAAGGAAGGGGAACTACACTTGTCAAAGCCAGAATGGGGCAGTAAGTATGACTTTACTCTTCCACTAGTATGATTTCTGAAGGAACCTTGGAATAAGGGAAGAAGATGGTGTGCTGATGTGAGGTTGTGCCAGATGTGCTACAGCAAGTAGGCCAGTGCATGTGTACCACCTGCCAGCATAGCTAGATGAAGTTTTGTAAATAATTATCTCTCATTTGAATATCAAACTGATTTGTTCAGATGCTTATGTTAAAAATGTATCAACAGTGGGTCCTGCTAGACAGAAAAGAAATATACGTGTCAGGCTTTATTGTTGTAACTGCTGAAATGTATATATGTGTGTGTATATGTAGACATAAATATATATATATATATATATATATATATATATATATATATATATATATATATATGTAGATATATATATATATATATATATATATATCTTAAGAGGATACTGGCAGGGAAGGGGTTAAGCTCAGCCCAGTTAACCATAAGAAAAATAGCCTATAATTAAATGACTTGGTTTAGTCCATAAAGATTCTACATCACAGGTATGAATGTAGCCAGAGATGCAATGCCTATGAAAAGCCTTTCTGCAGGAAGGATAGAAGTACTGCCATTGTTTTATAACTTCCAGATGCTGTACTAAACCTTTAGCTAAAGGTGTGTGTGTGTGTGTGTGTGTGTGTGTGTGTGTGTGCGCGTGTACTGTAACACATCTGTGCCAAATCCTGGTTCAGTATCTAGTGAGGGGTAGTGTGGGAATGACAGAGTCAGGTGACCAGATGAGATGTCATCCTGTAGCCAACCCTGAAACTGTACTTGGATACTAGTGAGAGATGTGATAGTGGTACCCAGAACTCTGTTACTGGAACTGAGAACAAAAACACTCATCCGTTTCATCTTACCTTGCTCTAGCAAGTACGTAGAACACAGTAATTCTTCAGTCAATTATGAAAATATTGTGAGACTAGTTAAATATAGTTTTCTGCATCTGTTTGAATCCTTCCGTCTGTGTTATTTTTATATTGCCAGTGAAATGAAATTATGGTGTTTCATGTGAATATATATTCAGTATTATCTTATATTTTTATTAACATTAAATATCTAAACCTTTCATTGTTGTTGGTCTTTTAAAAAAAATATTTTAACTTTTGAGAGTACTTGCATTTATTTAGTGGTACTGTGGCTGCAAACTCCTTAAAGTCTTGCTACTTGGTTAATACTGTCCGATCTAGCTAAACTGCAAGTATTTCTGCATTCTTGAACTGCTTTAAACTGTTTAAAGTTGTTTTTGCACCTGCACTTTTAAAGTTTGTCCTGTTTGTTGCATTTACCTGTTGAGGCTACACACTCAAGTGCGCTAGCCTGTGTTACATATTTATTGCATTTTCCTGCTGTTTGCTGCAAAAAAGAAAAAAAACATATCATTGTTTCCTGTCTTTCCTGACCTAGAGTAGTGCAAATACAGGCTTTGCTGTATTCTGGACTTTTGGAAAGTTCCTGTGTTGCCCATTTCCTTTCTTCGATAAAGGGAGGCTTCTTTGTTCACCAGTGGCAGTAGGGAGCTTAGAGCAGCCTATCTATCTTTGGAGGAGTGTTCCCAGCACAAGAATCTGGTAGTCTATTGGCCGTTTTGGGCCAATTTCTAGCTCTTTCAAGTCCCCCCATGTATAAAACCCGCTTTGGCACGGTTTTTGCGCTTGTTACTACTCAGCCAAGCTCCTCGTGGTCCTGCAGAGTGGTGCTAGCAGCAGAGGCTAAAAGAGCGACTGCTAACCTGATAAAAGTGTTTATTTTTTGCTGCTACTACCTGGGCGACTGTCCGATCTAGATAAACTGCAAGTATTTCTGCTTCTTAAACTGTTTTAAACTGTTTAAAGTTGTTTTTGCTCCTGCACTTTTAAAGTTTGCCCTGTTTGTTGAATTTACCTGTTGAAGCTACACACTCAAGTGCGCTAGCCTGCGTTACATATATATTGCATTTTCCAGCTGTTTGTTGCAAAAAAAGAAAAAAAAATATCCTTGTTTCCCGTCTTTCCTGACCTAGAGTAGTCCAAATACAGGCTTTGCTGTATTCTGGACTTTTGGAAAGTTCCTGTGTTGCCCATTTCCTTTCTTAGATAAAGGGAGGCTTCTTTGTTCACCAGTGGTAGTGGGGAGCTTAGAGCAGCCTATCTATCCCTGGAGGAGTGTTCCCAGCACAAGAATCTGGTAGTCTATTGGCTGTTTTGGGCCAATTTCTAGCTCTTTCAAGTCCCCCCTGTATAAAACCCGCTTTAGCACGGCTTTGCGAGATTTTGCGCATAGCGCAGCATCGGGCAATGCCACTTAATTGGGTTTAAACCATTCTCGGCTCCACAAAGTCTGTTCTTCACTTTTTCCCTTAGAACTGATCTAGATCTCATAATAAACATCCTATTCCTACTCTAAAGCCTGGCACTTGCTCACTAAAGCAATTATATAAGTCAGCACTAAAAAATTAAAAGCACTACACCCTCACAAACTCCCCTCGAGTAACTTGTTCCCCATTGGCGCTTTTTTCAATTATAAAGGAATTCCCAGTACTATTCTAGCATGTCCAAAGGTCAGTTGTCAATCTCCTCTCCGGTCCAGCTGGTGAATCTGGGAATCTTGAGGCAATGTTACAACTGCCTCATGTACACAGTCAACCCTCTCCTCCTCCCAGCAAATTCCAACACATGTGAGAGATGCAACCATATAGCCAAACTGGAGGCTAAGCTCTCTCAACTCGGTACTGGCGAAACCAGTCAGGAGGAGAAGGAAACCACACTCACTACAATTCCAGTCTCACATAGACCTACCCACGACAGCAAACCAAACACAAACACACAAAAACATACTCAGAGGCTCTAAATAAAAATCTGTCTAAGCAACAGAGACCTCCAAAGCAGACACCCAAGCAACCGCTACCCCAAAACAAAACACGTGCAACAAATAGCTCACAAAGCCAGTGTGCCGAACAGTCACAGCCCTTAAGGCTAAACAACACACCTGACACACTTGTAATAGGTGACTCTATCATCAGGCACACTGACGTCCCGCTCACCAGGCTGAACAAGGAGAAGGTCACGGTGAGCTGCCTGTCGGGCGCTAGGATCCGCCACATAACACAAGCACTCAGGTCACTCCAAGGCAAGTACAAATATGACTCAGTCATTGTCCATGCTGGTGTGAATGACCTGAGACGTACCTCCTTGGACTACATGAAAAGAAACATAGAGGAGCTCTCTGAGCATGTAGCCCAGGCCGGTATGACCCTGACCTTCAGTAGCATCTTACCCTCACCAAGAATGATGCCACAATTTGAAGACAAGATGATCAATTTCAACAACTGGCTTAAGTATTGGTGTCATTCAAAGGGGATCCAATGCCTGTCAGGCTGGGATGACATGCTAGACAAGCCACGATGCTTCACTAGGGACGGCTTGTACCTGTCACCCCTGGGCTTTCGGATAATGGCAAAGGCTCTTGCCACCCCCATAGTGCCTTTTTTAGGCAAGGCTCAAAAGACAAACCCACCTCCATAGGTATCACAAGGGATAAGAAACTAAGAGTAATGCTACTTAATGCCAGAAGTCTAAACCTCAAGATGCACGCACTCGAAACTCTCCTTAGCATAGAGAAAGTACAGTTTTGTACCTACCATAAATGTAGATGTCCGATAGGTATGCATCTGCAGTCATCACATATGGGTTGTCCTGCCTCAGGCAGCCCTTCGGTCGGCCGGATTCCAAAGTCTGGGTCTGGCCTTGGCTGATGTCGCACTTTCCCCGACGTCAGAGCGTCTGGGGTATAAAAGCATCAGCCAACGCCATTTTCCTCAGTTTTTCTTGCCCCGGATGCCAGGTGCCCTCTAGGAAGGCTAAATTTGGAGAAATGCAATAAAATTCCAAACATTTGCAAAAATATATACATATATATATACAAACAAATACACGATAATAGCTTCCCCCAGCTAGCTAATAGAGGGGTAAGCACCCTAGGAATACCACAGAGGGGAAGGAGGGAGGGTAAACCTGACTGCAGATGCATATCTATCGGACATCTACATTTATGATAGGTACAAAACTGTACTATGTCCTTCAAGGATGCATCTGCGGTCATCACATATGGGTAGAATACCATAGCCAATCCGGGGGTGGAGGTACTAAGTAAAGGATGGTGTAGTTAAGATACCCTGCAGGACTGCCGTAGCAAAACCTGCTCTGGATCTGGAGTATAAAGGTAAATTGTAATGCTTGGCAAATGTATGCACGGAGCTCCATGTAGCAGCTTCTAAAATGTCCTTGGTAGCCACCCCTCTTAGGAAGGCTGTGGTGGTGGCTGTGGCTCTCGTGGAATGAGGTCTAATGTTAGCTGGTACAGTTTTTCCATGAAAGGAGTAACAAAAACAAATGCAATTTCCTATCCATTTTGAAATTGTCTGTTTGGAAATTGCTTTTCCTTGTGTCCCAGCAGCATATGCTACAAACAACTGGTCAGTCTTTCCGTAACTTTTAGTTCTGTCCAAGTAGTAGCGCAATTGTCTGGGTATGTCCAGGGTGTGCAGAAGTCTCTCCCCTTTATTTTGTTGTTGTGGGAAGAATGTAGGCAAGTGAATAGCTTGGTTCAAAGATACCCTGGATACCACCTTTGGCATAAATGTAGGATTGGTCCTCAAAGAAACTCTGTCCTGATGAAAGATAAGAAATGGCTGCACTGCCATTAAAGCTTGTAACTCAGATACTCTTCTTGCTGAGGTTAAGGCCAGAAGGAAGGCAGTTTTCCAAGACAAAAACTGTAGATCTGCCGATGCTGCTGGTTCAAAGGGAGGAAGTGTTAGTTTTTCCAACACGAAGTTAAGGTCCCAAGTAGGCACTGGTGGTTTCCTTGGAGGATTGATGTTTTTGATTCCTCTTAGAAACTGTCTTAGGAGAGGATGAGAGAAGACAGGTGGATTAAAGTACAGTTTTGTACCAACCATAAATGTAGATGTCCGAGAGGTATGCATCTGCAGTCCTAACAAATGGGTTGTCCTGGCCTCAGGCAGCCCCTCGGTCGGCCGGATTCCAAAGTCTGGGTCTGGCCTCGGCTGATGTCGCACTTCACCCGACGTCAGAGCTGCAGTTCTTCGGGTATAAAGGTATCAGCCGACGCCATTTTCCTCAGTGTTTCTTGCCCCAGGTGCCAGGTGCCCTCTAGGAAGGCTAAATTTGGATAAATGCAAATGTTTCCAAACAATAGAGAGCAAATAGAAATGAACATGTATATACATATATACAAACAAATACACCATAATAGATTCCCCCAGCTAGCTACAAGATGGGCAAATACCCTAGGAGTACCACAGAGGGGAAGGAGGGTGGGAAATCCTGACTGCAGATGTATACCTCTCGGACATCTACATTTATGGTAGGTACAAAACTGTACTATGTCCTTCAAGGATGCATCTGCAGTCCTAACAAATGGGTAGAATACCATAGCCAAACTGGGGGAGGAGGCACTAAGGAGGCACTAAGAGTTTATGGTGTAGTTAAGATCCCTTGCAAAACAGCAGTGGCAAAACCTGCTCGGGATCTGGAGTATAAAGGTAGATTATAATGCTTGGCAAATGTATGCATGGAGCTCCAAGTAGCAGCCTCTAAAATGTCTTTGGTAGCCACTCCTCGTAAGAAAGCTGTAGTAGTGGCTGTAGCCCTTGTGGAATGAGGTCTGATGTTTTGTGGAGTTGCCTTTCCATGAAAAGAGTAACAAAATCTAATGCAATTTCCTATCCATTTTGAGATTGTTTGCTTTGAAATTGCTTTTCCTTCCATTCCTGTTGCATATGCTACCAGAAGCTGGTCAGTTTTTCTATTGTTCTTGGTTCTGTCCAGGTAGTAGCGCAATTGTCAGTGCACATCCAAGGTATGCAGCAATCTTTCCCCCCTGTTCTGTGGGTTGGGGAAGAATGTTGGTAGGTGTATTGCTTGGTTTAATGATACCCTGGAGACCACCTTAGGCATAAAGGTAGGACTGGTTCTCATGGACACTCTATCCTGATGAAAGATAAGAAAGGGCTGTACTGCCATTAAAGCCTGTAATTCAGAAACCCTTCTAGCTGAAGTGATTGCAAGCAGGAATGCAGTCTTCCAAGATAAGTACTGTAATTCTGCTGTTGCTGCTGGTTCAAAAGGGGGGAAGTGTCAACTTTTCCAACACAAAGTTCAAGTCCCATGTAGGCAATGGTGGTTTCCTTGGTGGCTTTACATTTTTAATTCCTCTGAGAAACTGCCTGAGTAGAGGTTGAGAGAAGACTGGAGGATCCATGTTGTATTCTGCTGAAATTGCTGATGCATGAATCTTAATGGAGGAGTAAGACAGACCATTGTGGAAAAGCTCTGCTAAGTATTCCAGGATGTTAGCTATGTTTGCCAATGATGCATCTACTCCTTTTGTTGCACTCCAAATGAGATATCTTTTCCATTTTGCTGAATAAGTTTTCCTTGTTGAGGGTCTGCGAGCCTCCAAGATAATGTCTTTAACCCTTTGAGATAAATCTGGGTTATTTTTCCTTATGTAATGTTCCAAGCAGCTAGCTGCAGTGTTTTCAAGTTTGGATGCAGGATTTTGAAGTTGTTCTGTGTTAGCAGTAGAGGTATTAGGGGTAGAGGCCATGCGTGTTCCCGGGACATACTCCTCAGTAGCGGGTACCAATGTTGCCTCGGCCAATCTGGAGCTATCAAGATGATCCTTGGGTGATCTTCTTTGATCGTCAGTAGCACTTTGTGCATCAAAGGAAGAGGTGGGAATGCATATGCTGTCAGGTTTTCCCAACTGAAGGATAGGGAGTCCACCTTCCAAGCAAGTGGGTGGTATGTCCTTGTACAGAATTTTTTCAATTGGTGGTTGTGCGGGGAAGCGAACAGGTCCATTTCTGGCAGTCCCCATTTCCTTGTGATGGTTTTGAAGATGTCTGGATGCAGCATCCATTCGTGGGCATCCGTGGTGGTTCTGCTTAAGATGTCTGCTAGTATATTTTCTTTTCCTGGCACGAATATGGCTTGGAGCTGAATGTTGAGGCTCAGGGCCACATTCCAGAGGTCCATTGCCATCCGGCATAGAGGATATGAATGTGTGCCTCCCTGTTTGTTGATATACCACATAACTGTGGTGTTGTCCGTCCTTATCAGCAAATGACCCTGTTGTAGAAATGGTCTGAATGTCTGAATTGCCTGTTTTACTGCCAGCATCTCCTTTTGATTTATGTGTAGGTTTATCTGGTCTGGAGTCCATAAGCCTTGTATGCACTTGTCCACCATGTGTGCCCCCCAACCGAGGTCTGAGGCGTCCGTGGTGATAGTCTGGGTTGGGTGAGGCCTGTGGAAGGGCAGTCCTTTGTTCAATTGACAGGCCTGGGCCCACCACTGGAATTCTTGCTTCAGGCATGGAATTATTGGAATTTTGGTTTCTAGGCTGTGCTTGTGTTGAGACCATAAATTCCTCAGGTACCATTGTAACTTCCTCATATGTAGTCTGGCCTGTGGAATTAATATTATGCAGGATGCCATGTAATCCAGGGCTTGCAGGATTTTCCTTGCTGTAAGCTGGTTCTGCGTTGTTAATGCCATGAAATAGAGTGGTAGCTGCTTCTGTTTTTCTGCTGTGAGGAATGCCATCTGGTTTGATGTGTCCAGTTCTGCACCCAGGAAGGTTATCCTTTGGGATGGTATCAGCCTTGACTTTTTTGTGTTGACTGTGTATCCCAGGGCTTGCAGCAGGTGAATAACCTTTTTCAAATCTTTTGTTAATTTGTCTTTGCTGTCCGCTTGTAACAGGCAGTCGTCCAGGTATGGATAAATTTGAATTCCCTGAAGCCTGCAATGAGCAATTACTGATGCCAGGCATTTCTTGAATACTCTGGGCAGTAGATAAGCCAAAAGGCAATGCTGAGAATTGATAATGCTCTGATCCTGCAAGAAATCTGAGGTATCTTCTGCAATTTGGTCGTATGGGGACGTGCAGGTATGCCTCCTTGAGATCCAGAGTCACCAGCCAAGACTCCTTGCCCAGCATGGGAAGAAGTTGCTGTAGGGTCAGCATTTTGAATTTTGGAACAATGAGATATGTGTTTAGAGCGGACAGGTCGAGGATAGGTCTCCATTGTTTTTCCTTTCTTGGTACTAGGAAAAGCCTTGAATAAAATCCTTGTCCTTGTTCCATAGCCGGTACCTTTTCTATAGCTCTCATCCTTAGCAAGTGGTCTATTTGCTGTAGAGCGTTTGTCCTTTGGTTTGGAGGTAGGTTTGGCATTCCTCTCTTCCTTGGAAGAGTATGGAAGTGAAACCTGTAGCCTGGGTCTATTGTCTGTAAAATCCATTTGTCTCCTGTAATGTAATGCCAATTTACTGAAAATAAAGCTAATTTTCCGCCTAAGGGTGCTGCCAGTTGTTCCCTGGTAGGCGGTTTCAGAGTCAAGTCACTGTGATTGTCCTGTAGAAGTGGTAGTGGCTGGATCTGGGGCAGTAGTTCTCTGGCTGTTAGGCTGCCACTGACGTCCCCTGTAGGCACCTCTGGATTGACCTCTGCCTCTAGGGCGTCTATTTCTGCTTCTCTGTGCTCTGGTGGTGTTTGGAAAGGACCAATTCTTGGAAGGCCAGTTCCTACTAAACCTCGGAGGCTGGACCTGTAAGAAATCCTTGACTGTCTGGACAGATTTAGCTTTTTCTTCCACCTTCTTCAACACTTGCTGTGCAGGGGAACCAAACAAACTGTGCTTTTCCATGGGAGCATCTAGAAGCTTTGACTTTACATGGTCTGGTAAGGATTGTTCTTTTAACCATGCATGCATTCTGATTACTGTACCAGTCATAGCTGATCTAAAGGAAGCCTCCAGTGCATCACAGCCGCATTTTAAGGAATGATTACTGACCTGCTGAGTGTTATGCACCAAATCCTGAAGGGACTTACGGTCTAAAGGTTCAGGTGAGGACAGTTTTTTAGAAAGCTGATCTAACAGAAATTCCTGATACTGAATCATGTGGAATTGAAAGTTTAAGGCCCTAGCCGAAAGAGTAGCAGAAGTATAAACTTTTTTACCCCATCTCTCCAATGCCCTAGATTCTCTTTCAGAGGGGAGGGGTTTTTTGGCAGAGGCAACTGCTACAGCTTTGGGGCCCTGTGAAATAGTTTCAGGATCTGCAATAGGAGCCTTATACAAATGATAATGTGTGTCCGGAACCCTGTAGTATCTGTCGGGCTTAGCAGGGGCCGGAGGCAGTGAGTCAGGGGAAGTACAAGCATCATTAAATGCATCATCCATAACTGTAAGTACTGGAGGAATAGCTAAAGGCCTATGCTGTGGTAAATGCAAAAAGGTCCTAAGCCTTTTCCTAGAGTCTGAAAAATCCTGGCCCTGCCATTGAAATTGTTCCCTCATAGCATGCAAGGTTTCCCCAAAGAAAATTCCTCAGGAGGAGAGGCAGAAGGTATGGAATCCTCTGCATCAGAGTCCTCATATGGAGAATAAGGGCCCTCTGGAGGATTTGTATTTTCTGAATCATCAGAGGAATAATCTGAAGAAACTGGCTCGGGGGCTCTGCTCTAAGCCTCTTCTCTGGAGGTGGGTGAGAGGCCCTGTCAGGGTGAGACTGGGTTCCCCTGATCATAGAAATGAGATCCTCTGCTAGACTAAGCATTTGAGCACTAGAGCTAGGCCTGTGAGAGGGGGCTTTAGCAGGCACGGCCTTTGAAGATTTAGCTGCTTTAGCCCTGGCAAAGGCCTTAATTGACATGGATGCAGGGGGCCTAGCAGCTCCACGTGCAGGAGTAGATGCATCTAAGGGGATAGTATCTGACAAATCCTGAGAAACAGTAAGAGAAGGTAGATTTTCAGTAGCAGATTCAGCCAAGCTGGAAGAGGCCTTGGTAGGAGGAGGCATGCTTTCGGCTGAAGGAAGAACCGCGGACTCGGCTTCAGCCGAAACCGAGACACTCGAGGTAGGCTTAGCCGCGGTTTCGGCCGAAACCACGGACCGCGAGTGTCGGTCCTTTTCCTTACGCTTTTTAGCTATATGTGAAGTCGGAGTCTCCGACGGCATGATATAAGCAAAAGCGGAGCCGAAAAACTCCTCTGCAAACTCCGACCGACGTCTAAGTGTTAGTCGGTTGAAGGAAGCACAGGCTAGACAAGCTGCTACGTCGTGGTCTGGGCCTAAACAAGGTAGGCAGTAAGAGTGGAAATCTTTATGAGGTATTTGTTTCCCACAAGTTAAACAGTTATTCACTTTTTCTGACATCGGCTGAGGCAAGAAAGAGTCCCCAACGGGGTACTTAGCTTTTTCGAAGTCTTCGGTAGTAGCAATCTCTGGTTCTGATCGACCGGCACTTGCGAACAGCTTCTGCTTCGGGCGCCACGTGGCAAGAAAGACTGAGGAAAATGTTGTCGGCTGATACCTTTACACCCGAAGAACTGCAGCTATGACGTCGGGTGAAGTGCGACATCAGCCGAGGCCAGACCCAGACTTTGGAATCCGGCCGACCGAGGGGCTGCCTGAGGCCAGGACAACCCATTTGTTAGGACTGCAGATGCATCCTTGAAGGACATCATTGTATTCTGCAGAGATTGCTGAGGCATGTATCTTAATGGAAGAGTAAGACAGGCCATTGTGGAACAATTCTGCCAAATATTCCAGTATATGTGCAATGTTCATCACTGTCACATCTAGGCCCTTTGTTATGTTCCAAGTGTGAAATCTTTTCCATTTTGCTGAATATGCCTTCCTTGTGGAAGGCCGGCGAGCTTCCATAATAATATCCTTCACTCTCTGGGATAGGTTATCCTGAGGAGGAGTCATGGTATTCTCCAGGCTGTTAGCTGCAAGGTTTTGAGGTTGGAGTGAAGAGTCCTGAAATTGTGCTGCGTCAGTAGGAGTGGCCATAGAGGGAGAGACCATGGTTTCGTCTGTGACAAGCTCTTTAACAGTGGGTACCAGTGCTGTCTTGGCCAGTTTGGAGCTATCAGAATCACTCTGGGCTGCTCTGTCCTGATCTTCAGTAGGACCTTGGTCATTAATGGGAGAGGTGGGAAAGCATACACTGTTAGAGCTTTCCAGCTGAAAGAGAGAGAGTCCACTTTCCATGCTTGTGGGTGGTATGTCCTTGAGCAGAATTTCTTCAGTTGATGATTGTGGGGGGAAGCGAACAGATCTATTTCCGGCCTTCCCCATGCTTGTGTTATGAGTAAGAAGATGTCTGGGTGCAGCATCCATTCGTGTGCATCCATGGTAGTTCTGCTTAAACTGTCTGCCAGTATATTGTCTTTCCCTGGCACGAACTGGGACTGTAGCTGTATGTTGAGTTTCAAGGAAAGTTCCCATAGATTCATTGCCAGTCTGCAAAGAGAGTAGGAGTGGGTGCCTCATTGCTTGTTTATGTACCACATAACTGTGGTGTTGTCTGTCCTTATGAGCAGGTGGCCTTGATGAAGGAAAGGTTTGAAGGCCTCGATTGCGTGTATCACTGCCAGCATTTCCTTTTTGGTGTATCACTGCCAGCATTTCCTTTTTGGTTTATGTGCATGCGCAGCTCTCTTTGTGACCATAGCCCTTGGAAACATCTGCCCTCCATGTGTGCTCCCCAACCTTGGTCTGAAGCGTCCGTGGTGATGGTTTGGTTGGCTCTCGGCTTGCAGAAGGGCAACCCGCTGTTCGACTGGCCGGCTTGAGCCCACCACAGAAATTCCTTTTGAAGGCATGGAATGAGTGGGATCAAAGTTTCTAAGCTGTGACTGTGCTGAGTCCATAAACTTCTTAGGTACCATTGTAATTTTCTCATATGCAGTCTTGCTTGTGGAATCAGAAGAATGCAAGATGCCATGTAACCCAGGGCCTGCAGGATTTTCCTTGCAGTCAGCTGAGTTTGACTTGTCAGATTCTTGAAGTAATCCGGTAGTTGTTTTTGTTTTTCTTCTGTGAGAAAGGCCATTTGGGTGGTTGTGTCTAGATCCGCACCAAGAAAAGTTATTCTTTGGGATGGAGCCAGTCTTGATTTGTGGAAGATGACTGTATATCCCAAGGCCTGTAGCAGGTGGATGGCATAGTCCAAGTCCTTTAACAAAGTTTGCTTGCTGTCCGCTTGTATAAGGCAGTCGTCCAGATATGGGTATATTTGAATCCCCTGAAGTCTGCAGTGTGTAATTACTGATGCCAGGCATTTCGTGAATACTCTGGGCGCAGTAGATAAGCCAAAGGGCAATGCTGAGAATTGATAATGCTCTGACCCTGCAAGAAATCTGAGGTGTCTTCTGCAGCTTTGTCGAATAGGGACATGCAGGTATGCCTCCTTGAGGTCTAGAGTCACCAGCCAAGACCCCTTGCCCAGCATGGGAAGGAGTTGCTGTAGAGTCAGCATTTTGAATTTTGGCACAATGAGGTAAGTATTCAGTGTGGACAAGTTGAGAATAGGCCTCCATTGATTTTCTTTTCTTGGAACAAGGAATAATCTGGAGTAAAATCCTTGGCCTTGTTCTGAAAGAGGTACTTTTTCTATGGCTTTCATTTGCATTAAGTTGGTAATTTGCTTCAAAGCCTCTGCCCTCTGATTTGGTGGCAGGTCTGGCATGCCTTTTCTTTTTGGCAATGTGTGGAAATGGAACCTGTATCCTTTGTCTATTATTTGCAGTGTCCATGTGTCCCTTGTAATGCTGTGCCAATTTTTTGAGAATAAAGAAAGCTTTCCGCCCAAAGGTGCTTCTAATTGGGCCCTGGTCGGCGGAGTCAAAATAAAGTCATTGAGTCTGTCCTGGTGTAGCAGTTGTAGTTCCTGCACTACCTCTCTGGTTGGGAGGCTGCCACTGATGGCCTCTGTAGGAGCCTCTAGCTTGCCCTCTACCTCTGGCACGCCTATTCCTGCCTCTCTGAGATCTGTCTGAGTCCGGAAAGGACCAATTCTTAGTAGGCCAATTTCTGCTGAATCTAGGTGGTTGGACTTGCAGAAAGCCTTTGACTGTTTGCACAGATTTTGCCTTTTCTTCAAATTTCTTTAAAACCTCTTGTGCTGTGGAACCAAATAATTTTTGCTTTTCCACAGGAGCATCCAAAAGCTTAGCTTTAACATGGTCTGGCAGAGATTGTTCCTTCAGTCAGGCATGCCTACGTATAACTGCACCTGTCATAGCTGACCTACATGAAGCTTCCAATGCATCATAACCACACTGCAAGAAATGGTTACTAACCTGCTGGGAGTTATGCACCAGATCCTGAAGGGATTTGCGATCAAGGGGTTCAGAAGAGGACAGTTTCTTATGCAATTCATCTAACAAATACTCTTGGTACTGTATCATATGAAATTGACAATTTAATGCCCTCATGGAAAGAGTTGCAGAAGTATACACTTTCTTACCCCATCTCTAATGCTCTGGACTCCCTTTCAGAGGGTAGAGGATTTTTAGCAGTGGCAGCTGCAACCCCTTTTGGGCCCTGGGAAATAGTTTCCGGATCAGCAGAGTGGGCCTTGTACAGGTGTAGATGTGAGTCCGGGACCCTGTAGTACCTATCAGGTTTGGCAGGAGCCGGAGGGAGAGAGTCAGGGGCTGTACTAGCATCAGAGTACACATCAGCAATGACATTCAAAACAGGAGGTATAGCTAAAGGCCTATGCTGAGGTAAATGTAAAAAGATCCTTAATCTCCTTCTAGAATCAGAGAACTCCTGACCCTGCCACTGAAATTGTTCTCTCAGAGTGCAAAGTCTCTCCAAAGGAAAACTCTTCAGGAGGGGAGGCCGAGGGAATATATTCTTCAGCATCAGAATCCTCGTAGGCTGAAAAAGCCTCCTCCTGGTGTTCTGACAGAGCAGAGCCATCAGTAGACTCATCTGAGGACTGGGGGTCAGAGGGCTCAACCCTGGGCCTTTTGTCTGGAGGTGGTTGAGAGCCCCTGTCCGGATGAGGTTGGGAGCCTCTAATTAATGAGATGAGATCCTCTGCTAGGCTAAGAATCTGAGAGCCAGTAGAAGGTCTCTGAGAGGAAACCTTGGGAGGCAAAGCTTTAGTAAGTTTAGCAGCTTTAGCCCTAGAAAAAGCCTTAATGGACATGGAAGCAGGGGGTCTGGCTGCACCACGTGCAGGAGTAGACTTGTCCAAAGGAATGGTGTCAGAAGGTTCCTGGACACCGGTTTCAGTAGGTAATTCAATAACCGACTCGGCCGGGGCCTCCGGGGCCGAGGTAGTCGGTTGTGCGGTTTCGGTAATAGGAAGTACCAAGGACTCTGTTTCAGCCGAGACCGAGACACTCGCGGTAGGCCTGACTGTGGTTTCAGCCGAAACCGCGGTCCGCGTGTGTCGGTCCTTGTCCTTCCGTTTTTTAACTAAATGCGAAGTCGGAGTCTCCGACGGCATCTTATAAGCAAAACTAGCCCCAAAAAATTCCTCTGCAAACTCCGACCGACGTCTAAGAGTTCGTCGGTTGAAGGAAGCACAGGCTGAACAGGCCGAGACGTCGTGGTCTGGGCCTAGGCAGGGGAGGCAGTAAGAGTGGAAATCCTTATGAGGTATTGGTTTCCCACAAGTTAAACAATTATTAACTTTATCTGACATCGGCTGAGGCAAGAAAGAGTCCCCAACGGGGTACTTAGCTTTTTTGAAGTCTTCGGTAGCTGAATCACAGGAGCTGGCCGACCGGCACTTGCGAACTGCTTCTGCTTCGGGCACCACGCGGCAAGAAAGACTGGGGAAAATGGCGTCGGCTGATGCTTTTATACCCCAGACGCTCTGACGTCGGGGAAAGTGCGACATCAGCCGAGGCCAGACCCAGACTTTGGAATCCGGCCGACCGAAGGGCTGCCTGAGGCAGGACAACCCATATGTGATGACTGCAGATGCATCCTTGAAGGACATCATCGATATCTGTGCAGTAACAGAAAAGTACAGTTTTGTACCTACCATAAATGTAGATGTCCGATAGGTATGCATCTGCAGTCATCACATATGGGGTTGTCCTGCCTCAGGCAGCCCTTCGGTCGGCCGGATTCCAAAGTCTGGGTCCAGCGTCGGCTGATGTCGCCTTTCCCACGCCAGTGCCTGGTATAAAAGCCAGCCGACGCCATCTTCCTCAGTTTTTCTTGCCCCAGATGCCAGGTGCCCTCTAAGGAAGGCTAAATGTGGAAAAAAGCAATAAATTCCAAACATGCACAGAAATATATATGTATATATGTGTATATATATATATATATATATATATATATATATATATATATATATATATATATATATATATATATATAAAACAAATACACCATAATAGATAACCCCAGCTAGCTATGAGAGGGATAAGTACCCAATAAATACCACAGAGGGGAAGGAGGGAGGGTAAACCTGACTGCAGATGCATACCTATCGGACATCTACATTTATGGTAGGTACAAAACTGTACTATGTCCTTCAAGGATGCATCTGCAGTCATCACATATAGGTAGAATACCATAGCTAATCTGGGGGTGGAGGATCTATGTAAAGGATGGTGTAGTTAAAATGCCCTGCAGGACTGCCGTAGCAAAGCCTGCTCTGGATCTGCAATATAAAGGAAAATTGTAATGCTTGGAAAATGTATGCACGGAGCTCCATGTAGCAGCTTCTAGAATGTCCTTGGTAGCCACCCCTCTTAAGAAGGCTGTGGAGGTGGCTGTGGCTCTGGTGGAATGAGGTCTAATGTTAGCTGGCACAGTTTTTCCATGAAAGGAGTAACAAAAACGAATGCAATTCCCTATCCATTTTGAAATTGTCTGTTTGGAAATTGCTTTTCCTTGTGCACCAGCAGCATATGCTACAAACAGTTGGTCAGTTTTTCTATAACTTTTAGTTCTGTCCAAGTAGTAGCGCAACTGCCTGTGCATGTCCAGGGTGTGCAGAAGTTTTTCCCCTTTGTTTTGTGGATTTGGAAAGAAGGTAGGCAAGTGAATAGCTTGGTTTAATGAGACCCTGGATACCACCTTTGGCATAAATGAAGGATTGGTTCTCAATGAAACTCTGTCCTGATGAAAAATAAGAAATGGTTGTACTGCCATGAGGGCCTGTAACTCGGATACTCTTCTTGCTGAGGTTATGGCCAGAAGGAAGGCAGTCTTCCAAGACAGGAACTGTGGTTCTGCAGATGCTGCTGGTTCAAAGGGAGGCAGAGTTAGTTTTTCCAACACGTAGTTAAGGTCCCAAAGTCGGCACTGGTGGTTTCCTTGGAGGATTGATGTTTTTAATTCCTCTTAGAAACTGTCTTAGGAGAGTATGAGAGAAGACAGGTGGATCAGTATTATACTCTGCTGAAATTGCTGAGCATGAATTTTAATGGAAGAGTAAGACAGGCCATTGTGGAGCATTTCTGCAAATATTCCAGAATATGTGCCATGCTCATCACTGTCGGATCTAGGCCCTTTGTGGTGTTCCAAGTGTGAAATCTTTTCCATTTTGCTGAATATGCCTTTATTGTGGAAGGCCGGCGAGCTTCCATGATGATATCCTTCACTCTCTTGGATAGCTTATCCTGTGGAGGAATCAAGGTATTTTCCAGGCTGTTAGTTGCAAGGTTTTCAGGTTGGAATGCAGAGTCTTGTAATTGTGCTGTGTCAGGAGAAGTGGCCATTGTGGAAGAGGCCATGGTTTCGTGCGTGACATGCTCTTTAACAGTGGGTACCAGTGCTGCCTTGGCCAGTCCGGAGCTATCAGAATCACTTTTGGCTGCTCTGTCCTGATCTTCAGTAAGACCTTGGTCAGTAATGGAAGAGGTGGAAAAGCATACACTGTTAGAGTTCTCCAGCTGAAAGAGAGAGCGCCCACTTTCCATGCTTGTGGGTGGTATGTCCTTGAGCAGAATTTCTTCAGTTGGTGATTGTGGGGGGAGGCAAAGAGATCTATGTCCGGCCTCCCCCATGTTTGTGTTATCTGAAGGAAGATGTCTGGGTGCAGCATCCATTCGTGTGCATCCATTATGTTTCTGCTTAAGCTGTCCGCCAGTATAGTGCCCTTTCCTGGCACAAACTGGGATTGTAGCTCTATATTGAGTTTCAAGGAAAGTTCCCATAGATTCATTGCCAGTCTGCAAAGAGGGTAGGCATGGGTGCCTCCTTGCTTGTTTATGTACCACATAACTGTGGTGTTGTCTGTCCTTATTAGCAGGTGGCCTTGATGCAGAAAGAGTCTGAAGGCCTCAATTGCATGTATCACTGCCAGCATTTCCTTTTGGTTTATGTGCATGCGTAGCTCTTTTTGTGAATATAGTCCTTGAATGCATCTGCCCTCCATGTGCGCACCCCATCCGTGGTCTGAAGCGTCCGTTGTAATGGTTTGGCTGGCTACTGGTTTGCTGAAGGGCAGACCCCTGTTTGACTGGCTTGCTTGGGCCCACCACAGAAATTCCTTTTGAAGGCATGGAATGAGTGGTATCAAAGTTTCCAAGCTGTGACTGTGCTGTGTCCATAAACTCCTTAGGTACCATTGTAGTTTCCTCATATGTAGCTTGCTTGTGGAATCAGAAGAATGCAAGAAGCCATGTAACCCAGGGCCTGCAGGATTTTCCTTGCAGTCAGCTGAGTTTGTCTTGACAGATTTTGGAAGTAATCTGGTAGTTGACTTTGTTTTTCTTCTGTGAGGAAAGCCATTTGGGTGGTTGTGTCTAGATTTGCACCCAGAAAAGTTATTCTTTGGGATGGAACAAGTCTTGACTTGTGAATGTTGACTGTATATCCCAAGGCCTGAAGTAGGTGGATGGCATAATTCAAATGTTTTGCCAAAGTTTGTTGACTGTCCGCTTGTATAAGGCAGTCGTCCAGATATGGGTATATTTGAATCCCCTGAAGTCTGCAGTGTGCAATTACTGATGCCAGGCATTTCGTGAATACTCTGGGCGCAGTAGATAAGCCAAAGGGCAATGCTGAGAATTGATAATGCTCTAAACCTGCAAGAAATCTGAGGTGTCCTCCTTGAGGTCTAGAGTTACCAGCCAAGACCCTTTGCCCAGCATGGGAAGGAGTTGCTGTAGAGTCAGCATTTTGAATTTTGGCACAATGAGATAATTATTCAGTGCGGACAAGTCGAGAATAGGCCTCCATTGCTTTTCTTTTCTTGGAACAAGGAATAGTCTGGAATAAAATCCTTGGCCTTGTTCTGAGAGAGGAACCTTTTCTATAGCTTTCATTTGCATTAAGTTGGAGATTTGTTTCAAAGCCTCTGCCCTTTGATTTGGTGGCAGGTCTGGCATGCCTTTTCTTTTTGGTAATGTGTGAAAATGGAACCTGTATCCTTTGTCTATTATTTGTAGTGTCTATTTGTCCCTTGTAATACTGTGCCAATTTTCTGAGAATAAAGAAAGCTTTCCGCCCAAAGGTGCTTCCAATTGAGCCCTGGTTGGCGGTGTCAAAGTAAAGTAATTGAGTCTGTCCTTGTGCAGCAGTTGTAGGTCCTGCACTACCTCTCTGGTTGGGAGGCTGCCATTGACATCCTCTGTAGGAGCCTCTAGCTTGCCCTCTACCTCTGGCACGCCTGTTCTTGCCTCTCTGAAATCTGTCTGTGTCTGGAAAGGACCAATTCTTGGAAGGCCAATTTCTGCTGAATCTTGGTGGTTGGACTTGGAGAAAAGATTTGACTGTTTGTACAGATTTTGCCTTTTCTTCAAATTTCTTTAAGACCTCCTGAGCAGTGGAACCAAATAACCTTTGCTTCTCCAGTGGAGCATCAAGAAGCTTTGCTTTAACATGGTCTGGCAGAGATTGTTCCTTCAGCCAAGCATGCCTACGTATGACTGCACCTGTCATAGCTGACCTACATGAAGCTTCCAATGCATCATAACCACACTGCAAGAAATGGTTGCTAACCTGTTGGGAGTTATGTACCAGATCCTGAAGTGATTTGCGATCTAGGGGTTCAGGTGAAGACAGTTTTTTATGCAATTCATCTAACAAATACTCTTGGTACTGTATCATATGGAATTGACAATTTAAAGCCCTCATAGAAAGAGTAGCAGAAGTATACACTTTTTTACCCCATTTCTCTAAAGCCCTGGACTCCCTTTTCAGAGGGGAGTGGATTTTTGGAAGTGGCAGCTGCAACCCCTTTAGGGCCCTGTGAAATAGTTTCTGGATCAGCAGAGTGGGCCTTATAAAGGAAAAGATGATAGTCCGGGACCCTGTAGTACCTATCGGGTTTGACAGGAGCCGGAGGAAGAGTGTCAGGGGTTGTGCTAGACTCCGAGTACACATCATCAATGACATTCAAAACAGGAGGAATAGCCAAAGGTCTATGCTGAGGCAAATGCAAGAAAGTCCTTAATCTCTTCCTGGAATCAGAAAATTCCTGGCTCTGCCATTGGAAATGCTCTCTCATAGTGTGTAGTGTCTCTCCGAAGGACAGCTCTTCAGGAGGGGAGGCCGAGGGGATTGATTCCTCTGCATCAGAATCCTCGTAGGCCTAAAAAAACTCCTCCTGGGGGTCCGAGAGAGTAGAGCCATCAGAGGCCTCATCCAAGGAGTGGGGATCAGGGGGCTCAACCCTGGGCCTTTTATCTGGAGGAGGTTGTGAGCCCCTGTCCGGATGAGGTTGTGAGCCCCTAATCACGGAAATAAGGTCCTCTGCTAAACTTAGGATTTGTGAACCTGTAGTGGGTCCCTGAGGAATAACCCTGGGAGGCAACGCTTTTGAGTGTTTAACAGCTTTAGCCCTAGAGAATGCCTTTATGGACATGGATGCAGGAAGCCTGGCTGCACCACGTGCTGGTGTAGTCTTGTCTAGAGGAATGGTGTCGGAAGGTTCCAAAACACCAGTTTCTGTTGGAGATTCAATAACAGACTCCATAGGGGCCTCAGGGGCCGAGGTTGTCGGTTGAGCGGTATCGGTGGTCGGAAGTACCAAGGACTCGGTTTCAGCCAAGACCGAGACACTCACGGTAGGCCTGGCCGTGGTTTCAGCCGAAACCGCGGCCCGCGTGTGTCGGTCCTTGTCCTTACGTTTCTTTGTTAAATGTGAAGTCGGAGTCTCCGACGGCATATTGTAAGCAAAACTAGCTCCAAACAATTCCTCTGCAAACTCCGCCCGACGTCTAAGAGTGCGTAGGTTGAAGGAAGCACAGGCTGAACAGGCCGAGACGTCGTGGTCTGGGCCTAGGCAAGGGAGGCAGTAAGAGTAGAAATCCTTATGAGGTATTTGTTTCCCACAAGTTAAGCAATTATTAATTTTATCTGACATCTGCTGAGGCAAGAAAGAGTCCCCAACGGGGTACTTAGCTTTTGAAGTCTTCGGTAGCTGAATTACAGGAGCTGGCCGACCGGCACTTGCGAACTGCTTCTGCTTCGGGCACCACACGGCAAGAAAGACTGGGGAAGATGGCGTCGGCTGACGCTTTTATACCCCAGGTGCTCTGACGTCGGGGAAAGGGCGACATCAGCCAACACCGGACCCAGACTTTAGAATCCGGCCGACCGAAGGGCTGCCTGAGGCAGGACAACCCATATGTGATGACTGCAGATGCATCCTTGAAGGACATGTGGAATCTGTATCCCTGGGATACAATCTTCAAGACCCATCTGTCCTGGGTAATGCACTCCCAGTTTTTTGCGTGCAGGGCTAGTTTTCCTCCTAAGGGTGCAAGTACTTAGGCAATACTTTGAAGGATGAAGGACAAGTCATTGTGAACTTTTTCCACAAGATGGTGGCTTACTACTCCCTGTTTTTCAGGTGGGAGCACTCCATTGTTTATATCTATGTATACCCTGAGACTGTAGTCTTGGTGGTCTGCTGCTCCTTGGTTTGGACTGAGAAGGTCTGGGAGGGACTGGGAAAGACCAGTTTTTAGAAAGCCAGTGCCTACTGAATCTAGGTGGCTGCACCAATAGGAAATCTTTAACAGTTTGCATAGATTTAGCTTTTTCCTCCATCTTTTTGAGGATGACTTCTGCTTCAGTGCCAAACAGACATTCTTGGTTTAATGGAGCACCTAATAATATTGCTTTGACATGGTCTGGCAAGATTTGTTCCTTAAGCCAAGCATGCCACCCTGCAAGATGCTTCTAAGGCATCGAAACCACATTGCAAAGTATGTTTTCCAACTTGGTTAGCAGAATGCATTAACGCTTGTAAATCTTTGTGTTTTGCACAGTCAGGAATCAACAACATTTTTTGTTTAATTAGCTCCATAACATGCTGCTGATACTTTAACATGTGAAACTGGCATTTTAAAGCCCTGATGACAAGAATAGCAGAGGTGTATACTTTCTTACCCCATTTGTCTAAAGCCCTAGAATCCCTGTCCGAAGGGGTAGGGTTTTTGGCTGTAGTAGCCTTAATGCCTTTAGGTCCCTGGGAAATGCTCTCTGGATCCACAGTAGGGTTCTTAAATAGGAATTTGTGAGAGTTAGGTACTCTGTAGTACCTGTCAGGTTTCCTGGGAACTGGTGGCAAAGTATCACGGGTAAGGCTGGATTCCATGAAGACATCATCTACAATTTCCAGAACAGGAGGGATAGCTAGAGGCCTGTGTTGAGGCAAGTTTAAAAATTCCCCCGAGTCTCTTTGGACTGTGGGTAGTTCTGGTACTCCCAGCGGAAATGCTCTCTGAGGGTATGCAGGGTTTCACCAAAAGAAAAATCCTCTGGTGGGGAAGCAAAGGAAATGGAATCCTCTGCATCAGAATCCTCATAGATAGATGAAGGTATGTCCTGGTAATCAGAAGGGTCAGAGTCATCAGACTCATGATCTGAAGAATCAGAAGGAAAATCAGTTCTTGGTCTTTTAGAGGGGGAAGGCTGGCTTCCCCTAATTAAAGTAATAAGGTCTTCAGCCATTCTAAGCATTTGTTTCTGTGGCATGGGGGCCTGAGAATACACATTGGTCATCTGTTTACTAGGCGTAGTGTGAACTCTGGGCCTGAGAAATTCAGTATTTTTAATTTGAAACTAAGTAGTCGGTTTAATATGAACATCCGAAGGCCTGAATATACCCTCAGAAGCTGGTACCTGCACAGCGGCTCCAAACCCATCCAGGGTAGAGACATACGTAGGTTCCATAGTCGAAGAAGCATCTCGCGGCATACCGGACTCCGAATGGGTCTCAGTAGAGGCCTGCGAATCTGCAGAAGCGGGTATCAGGGGCTAGTGCCTCACTCAGTACCGGCGGACAAGCAACTAGCTTAACGGAAGCATCATCTGCAGTTTTGGACCTATGAGATCCGTCTCTGTCTTTATCCTTACAAGACCAGTAGTTGGACGGCTTATCGAAGCCATGTCGGAATACAAAGAACGACAGCGAAAGAATTTAGAGACAAAAATAGCCTGACGACAAATAGTTTGGGCGTTGAACAGGGCACAAAACCAACAGCAATGAACGTCGTGGTCTGGGCCAAAACAGGTGACGCAGTAAGAATGAAAAATCTCTGTGAGGTATTTGCTTTCCACAGGCAATACAACTATTAATTTTTTCTGACATCGGTAAGAGCACAAACGAATAGTTTGGGCATTGAACAGGGCACAAAACCGACAGCAAGGAACATCGTGGTCTGGGCCAAAACAGGTGACGCAGTAAGAATGAAAATCTCTGTGAGGTATTTGCTTTCCACAGGCAATACAATTATTATTTTTTTCTGACATCGGTTAGAGCAAGAAAAAAGGATCCCCAACTGGGTACTTCTCTTTTAGAAGACTTCAGGTCTGAAACTCGAAAAAAGTACAGTTTTGTACCTACCATAAATGTAGATGTCCGATAGATATGCAACTGCAGTCATAACATATGGGTTGTCCTGCCTCAGGCAGCCCTCGGTCGGCCGGATTCCAAAGTCTGGGTCCGACGTCGGCTGATGTCGCATTTCTCTCCGACATCAGAGCGGCTGGAGTACATAAGCATCAGCCAACGCCATTTTCTTCAGTGTTTCTTGCCCCAGATGCCAGGTGCCCTCCAAGGAAGGCTGTAATCAAATTGGAAGACAAAAACAGGATTCCAGACAAATAAATAAGCAATAAACAGATACAACATAACAGATATCCCCAGCTAAGAAAAAACAGGGATAGGAGTGGACCCAAGGCATAGAGGGGTATGGAGGGAGGGAAAATCCGACTGCAGTTGCATATCTATCGGACATCTACATTTATGGTAGGTACAAAACTGTACTATGTCCTTCAAGAATGCAACTGCAGTCATAACATATGGGTAGAATACCATAGCTTATTTGGGGGAGGAGGAATGCTCTAGGAAAGAGATGGTGTGGCAATCAAACCCTGCAGGACTGCCGAAGCAAAGCCTGCTCTGGATCTGGAGTATAGAGGGAGATTGTAGTGTTTGGAGAATGTATGCACGGAGCTCCATGTAGCAGCTTCTAGAATGTCCTTTGTAGGCACCCCTCTTAAGAATGCTGTAGAGGTGGCTGTAGCTCTGGTGGAGTGTGGTCTGACATTGGCTGGAACAATCTTCCCATGGAAGGAATAACAAAATCTGATGCAATGTCCAATCCATTTTGAAATAGTCTGTTTTGAAATTGCTTTTCCTTGTACTCCAGGGGCGTAAGCTACAAAAAGTTGATCAGACTTCCTACTGGTCATGGTTCTGTCCAAGTAGTAGCGAAGTTGTCTGTGAATGTCCAAGGTATGTAACAGTCTTTCCCCTTTGTTCTCAGGATTGGGGAAGAAAGCAGGCAGATGAATAGCTTGATTTAAAGAAACCCTAGATACCACCTTTGGCATAAAGGTAGGGTTGGTTCTTAAGGAGACCCTGTCTCTGTGAAAGATTATGAACGGTGGTATTGCCATTAGGGCCTGTAGTTCCGAAACCCTTCTTGCTGAGGTTCAAAAGGAGGTAGAGTCAGTTTTTCTAGAACAAAGTTGAGGTCCCAAGCTGGCACTGGAGCCTTTCTTGGTGGCTTCATGTTCTTGATTCCCCTGAGGAATTGCCTTAGCAAAGGATGTGAAAACACAGGCGGATCAGTGTTATATCTAGCTGAAATAGCTGAGGCATGTATCTTTAAGGAAGAATATGAGAGTCCATTCTGTAGCATATCTGCCAAATATTCCAGGATGAGTGGGATGTTCAATAATGATGCATCATGTCCCTTGCTGGTATTCCAAATGCTGAATCTCTTCCATTTTGCTAAGTAAACCTTTCTGGTGGATGGTCTTCGAGCTTCTGTTAATATCCGCTGAACTTCCTTGGAGAGAGATAGACTGAGGCTATTCATGGGATCTCCCAGGCTGTTAGCTGCAGTGTCTGAAGGTTTGGATGCACTGTTTTGAAGTTGTGTTGAGTCAAAAGTAGGGGCCATTGGGGAAGGGCTCACTTCTTGTTGTGACATATGCTTCGTAGTAGTGGGTACCAGTGTTGTCTTGGCCAGCCTGGAGCTATTAGGATCCCCTTGGGTCTCTCTGCTTTGATCTTTAGTAATACTGTGGTCATCAGTGGCAGAGGTGGGAATGCATAGATTTTTAGGAAGTTCCAGTTGAATGAAAGAGCATCTGTTTTCCAAGCTTGTGGATGGTATGTCCTTGAACAGAATTTTTGTAGATGATGGTTGAGGTGAGAGGCAAATAGGTCTACTTCTGGCCTGCCCCATGTCGAGGAGAGTTGTGTGAAGATCTTTGGATGTAACCTCCACTCGTGTGGATCTGTGAAATTCCTGCTTAGGCTGTCCGCCAACACATTGTCTTTGCCTGGAACAAACTGGGATTGTAACTGTATGTTTAGGCTCAGTGATTTTTCCCAAAGATTCATTGTCAGTCTGCAAAGGGGGTAAGAATGGGTGCCCCCTTGCTTGTTTATATACCACATCACAGTGGTGCTGTCTGTCCGTATCAGTAAATGGCCTTGCTGAAGTTGTTGTTGAAAGGCCTCGATGGCATGCATTACTGCCAGCATTTCCTTTTGGTTTATATGCAGATGTGTTTCCTTTGGAGACCATTGTCCTTGTATACATCTGCCTTCCATGTGCGCCCCCCATCCAAGGTCTGAGGCGTCTGTGGTCATGGTCTGTGTTATCTGAGGTTTTTTGAATGACATACCTGTGTTTGCCTGGCTTACCGAGGCCCACCATAGGAATTCCTTTTGTAGGCATGGAATGAGCGGTATGGTTGTCTCTAAGTTGTTGCTGTGCTGAGACCATATGCTTTTTAGGTACCATTGAAGCTTTCTCATGTGTAGTCTTGCTAATGGAACCAGGAGAATGCAGGATGCCATGTAACCCAGGGCCTGTAGGAATCTCCTTGCAGTCATCTGGGTGAGTTTTGCCAAACCTTTGAAATAATGAGTTAACTTCTCTTGCTTGTCTTCTGTCAGGTAAGCCATTTGAGAGGCTGTGTCTAGATTGGCTCCTAAGAAGGTTATTTGCTGGGATGGTTGAAGTCTTGACTTTTGGAAGTTGACTGTGTATCCCAGAGCCTGAAGTAATTGTATGACATAGTTCAAGTTTTTTGTCAACATCAATTTGTCGTCCGCTTGTATGAGGCAGTCGTCCAGGTACGGGTAAATTTGGATCCCCTGGAGCCTGCAATGAGCAATTACTGAAGCCAGTCATTTTGTGAATACTCTGGGCACAGTAGATAAGCCAAATGGCAATGCTGAGAATTGATAATGCTCTGGCCCTGCAAGAAATCTGAGGTATCTTCTGCAGCTGTGTCTGATAGGGACATGCAGGTATGCCTCCCTGAGGTCCAGAGTAATCAGCCAAGACCCCTTGCCCAGCATGGGAAGGAGTTGCTGTAGAGTCAGCATTTTGAACTTTGGTACTATGAGAAAGGTGTTTAATGCGGACAAATCCAGTATTGGTCTCCACTGAGTTTCTTTTCTTGGAACAAGGAACAGTCTTGAGTAAAACCCCTGGCCTTGTTCTTGTTGTGGAACTCTTTCTATTGCTTTTATCTGAGCAAGCAGAGAAATTTGCTTGATAGCCTCTGCCCTCTGGTTTTGTGGTAGGTTTGGCATGCCTTGTTTTCTTGGTAAGGTATGAAAATGGAACCTGTAACCTTGGTCTATAATGTCCAAAATCCATTTGTCCTTTGTCAGTCTGTGCCAATTGTCTGAAAACAGAGATAATTTTCCGCCCAAGGGAGCTTGTATTTGCTCCTTGGTAGGCAGACGTAGAGGAAAGTCATTGAGATTGTGCCTGTGGGGCAGGGGAGACCCCTGTGTCACTTCTTTGGTTTGCTGGCTGCCATTGTCGTCCCCTGTAAGGACCTCTGTATTGTCCTCTTCCTCGGCCACGCCTGTTTTTACCCCTTTGAAATTTTTCAGGATTAGGAAAGGACCAGTTTTTCGAAGGCCAATTCCTACTGAATCTGGGTGGCTGAACCTGGAGGAAATCTTTAACCGTCTGAACTGATTTTGCTTTTTCCTCGATGGACAACACATCTTTAGCATTAGCACCAAAAAGCTTGTTCTTTTCCAAGGGTGTATCCAGAAGTTTTGCCTTAACATGATCTGGTAAAGGTTGTTCTTTTAACCATGCATGTCTACGAATGACTGCCCCTGTCATAGCTGCCCTACATGAAGCTTCCAATGCATCATATCCACACTGCAGAAAGTGATTGCTGACTTGCTAAGAATTATGTACAGCTTCCTGCAAAGACTTCCTGTCTAAAGGGTCAGGAGAGGCCAATGTTTTCTGTAAATCATCTAACAGGTAATCCTGATATTGTAACATATGAAAGAGGCAATTCAAAGCTCTCATAGATAAAGTAGTGGAGGTGTAGACCTTTTTTCCCCATCTCTCTAATGACCTAGCTTCCCTGTTGGAAGGCAAGGGATTTTTAGAGGTGGAAGCTGAAACACCTTTAGGTCCCTGAGAAATAGTTTCTAAATCAACAGTATGGGCCCTGAATAAATGGGAATGTGTTTCTGGGACCCTGTAATATCTGTCTGGCTTGGCTGGAGCAGGAGGAAGAGAATCAGGAGTAACACTGGAGTCAGAATATAAATCATCCAAAACATCAAGCACAGGAGGAATAGCTAAGGGTTTTAAGGAAAGTTCGAAGGCGCTTTCTGTAATCAGAATATTCCTGGCCTTGCCACTTGAAATGTTCCCTCATGGTATGTAAAATTTCCCCAAAAGAAATATCCTCAGGAGGGGAGGCCGAGGGGATGGAATCCTCTGCATCCGAGTCCTCATAGGTCTGGAAGAGCTCTTCCTGGCCATCGGAGTGGACAGAGTCCTCAGAATCTTCATCTGAAGGGAGAGGGTCGGAGGGTTCAACACGGGGCCTCTTATCAGAAGGAGACTGGGATCCTCTCTCAGGATGGGCCTGTGAACCTCTAATCATGGAAATTAAGTCTGCGGCCATAGTCATGATTTGTGTCTCAGGAGTAGGCCGAGGTAAGGCTTTAGTAGTAAGGTGCTTGGTCTTGCTGGCTGCCTTAGCCAGAGTGTAGGCCTTAATAGACATGGCCATAGGAGGCCTGGCAGCTCCACGTGCAGGAGTGACCTTGTCTACAGCAATGGTCTCGGGCATTTCCTCGGTTTCAGTATCCGGAGGAAAATCTATAACTGGCGTCGGAGTGGTATCCGGTATCGGAGTCGTCGGTAAAGCGGTGTCTTCGGTTCGGAGCGGTGGAATAACCATCTCAGGGGGAACCAGAGCACTCGCGGTAGGTTTTGGCGTGGAGTCGGTGGTAGACACGGGCCGATGATGTCGGTCCCGGTCTTTTCGTTTCTTGGGAGTTTGCGATGTCGGAAGTTCCGACGGCATTGTATAAGCAAATTTTTCGCTGAAAAAATCTTCAGCGAACTCCGCCCGGTGCCTGAGAGTACGCTTATTGAAGTGAGCACAGGCGACACAGGCCGAGACGTCGTGGTCTGGGCCAAGGCAAGGAAGACAGTAAGAGTGGAAATCCTTATGAGGTATTTGTTTACCACAAGACAAACAATTGTTAACTTTTTCAGTAATTTCTGACATCGGCTGAGGCAAGAAAAGGTCCCCAACGGGGTACTTAGCTTTTTTTGATGACTTCGGATTCGAAGAATACAGGAGCTGACCGACTGGCACTTGCGAACTGCTTCTGCTTCGGGCACCGCGCGGCAAGAAAGACTGAAGAAAATGGCGTCGGCTGATGCTTATGTACTCCAGCCGCTCTGACGTCGGAGAGAAATGCGACATCAGCCGACGTCGGACCCAGACTTTGGAATCCGGCCGACTGAGGGCTGCCTGAGGCAGGACAACCCATATGTTATGACTGCAGTTGCATTCTTGAAGGACATCAAAAATTTCAGGAGGCAGACAACCGGCACTTGCAAACTGCTTCTGCTCTTGGCTCCGCTCGGCAAGAAAAGCTGATGTAATGGCGTCGGCTGAATGTTTGATACCCCTGATGACCTGACGTCATGAAGAAGCGACAGCATCGACACAGAAATCCCAGGACTCTGGTATTCGGACCGAGTGAGGGCTACCTGCAGGCAGATAACGTAAGTGTGATGACTGCAACAGTGAAACACGAAGAACGTTTAAAAGATAGTATGGATAAATGTTGTCTTACACCACAGGTGTCCAGGTGGGAAGACATCCTACCAACCAAAAGCAGGAAGGCTTAAACACCATGGAAGTCAGACTGGAAGTAGCACTTTCTGTGGCAGAAGTCCCAAGGGATAGTAGCAGTGCAACAGCGAGTAATACAAAGAACATGAGTTGTCATTAATCATGACACAAAGTTTTCACAGCCACATTTCATTTACAGGACATTTTAGCCCATTATCACAATACTTATTCTATAAATCTTCACTGGTTTAACACACCTTTACATGCATTATTTCTGTGTAAAAAATAATGACTATGGGTCGCATCTGTGTGTAATTGAGAAAGTACATTAACCCTGCTAACACAGTGTACATCACATACAGATTATTATTTTGTTTTGTATTTTATACTCCCATAAAACTGAAAATATATATGCTATAGCATTTTAACTGAAACAAAAGTGAGATTAAAGGCAAACATCATTCACAAATGGAACAGGTAATGAAAAACCAAACAGATAACTGGGAAGCTGTCCTTTAAAATGTAATATATTCCACAGGAAAAAAAAAAAATCTGTGCTGTAACAGAGACCTGCTTTAAAGAAGTTGAAAGCACCCCTGCGCTCCCAGGCTACAACTCATTCCATACCTTTTTTCAGCCTCAGAATATGTCCAGAAGCTCCAAAGGCAGTGGTGTCTCCATATTCTTAAAGGATATGCATACCTCTAGACTGGTAGCCCAGCATAATGCATCCGAGATACTTCAGGTACAACTAACATTGGGTAAGACGGCGATACAAGTCTGCTACAGACCCCGAAACATGTCCCCAGACTCTCACTCCAACTTCCTAAGCACCCTGGAATCTATCAAGGTCCAACCCAATACTCTCATACTGGGTGACTTCAACTACCCTTCCATCAACTGGGAAAACTATTCCAAGTACCAATGTACAGGCTCAACGTTTCCTGGAATATATCAATTCCAATGCCCTGGACCAGCTCATTCTGACCCCACCAGAAGAAGCAACATCCTCAACCTGGTTATCACCGACATGGGAGACCACTGCTGCACACCTATAGTCAATTCCTCCCTGGTTAAATCTGACCACAAACTGATCACCATGAAAATCTCCATCTCACCTACACCTCCCGCCAAGGTAACCACCCTGAAAAACTTCTCTAAAGCCAACTTTGGGCTCCTAAAAACAGAGGTGGCTAAATTCTCGGCACCCATGCCAATGGACAATAGATGCATAACTGCCAAATCATACACCAATGCACTGTACGAGCAGGTACACAAATGCCATACCAAATAGAACTAAGACACTCTGCTCCAAAACCAGGAAGGCAGACTGGTGGTCCCCAGCCATCAATAAACTCTACAACAGAAGGAAGAAACTGTTGCAGAAAAAAATGAAGTCACAAAACTGGAAAACCTCCCTTATCAGTCTCAACAGAAAGTTGAGATCCCTTATCAATTCCTCTAAAGCCAGCTGGGAAGACAGAATTGCAGCTGACACCAAAAACCTTCTATAGCTATATCAAAAAAGTACAGTTGTGTACACTTACCATAAATGTAGATGTTCGAGTGTATTCACTGTTGCAGTTATCACATTTGGGTTATCTGCTTGCAGTAACCCTCAGTCAGCCTGATTAACGAAGTCTTGGGTCATGCATAGGTTGCTGTCCCTTCTTCCATGACGTCAGGGGTATAAAACATGCAGCCGACACCATTACATCAGTTTTTCTTGCCCCAGATGTCAGGTGCCCCCCCTAATGGGAAGCAATTAATCTATAAATATATACATAAGGTTATACCTCCAACAAAAAAGCAAATACACCAATTTGAGCATAGTAAAGGAGAATAGAGGTATAATCAAAACAAGCAAGGGGGCTGGAGGGAGGGTAACCAGGACTGCAACAGTGAATACACTCGAACATCTACATTTATGGTAAGTGTACACAACTGTACTATGTTTTTCGTGTTTCACTGTTGCAGTCATCACATTTGGGAAGATTCCCAAAGCTAAGGATGGGAGGAGGAATTTAGATAGCATTAGGACCAGCTATAAGGCCCTGCAAGACTTCAGTGGCAAAGCCAGCTCTGGATTTAAAGAAAATTGGCTGATGGTAATGCTTGGTGAAAGTATGTACAGAACTCCAGGTAGAAGCTTCTAGGATGTCCCTGGTAGGGACGTCTCTGAGAAAGGCTGCAGAGGTAGATGCAGCCCTGGTTGAGTGGGGGTCTGATCCCCTGTGGGATAAGTCTTCCATGGTGCTTGTAGCAGAAAATAATGCAATGGCCTATCCATTCAGAAACGGTTTGCTTTGAAATAGCATTCCCCTCAACCCCTGCAGCAAATGCCACCAGCAGTTGTTCAGATTTCCTTTGAGGTTTAGTCCTGTCCAAGTAGAATCTAAGTTGTTTGTGCACATCTAAGGAGTGCAGTATCCGTTCCCCTTTGTTCTGTGGATTAGGAAAGAAGGTTGGCAAATGAATGGACTGATTAAGGGCCACACTGGACATCACCTTGGGCATGAAGGAGGGATTGTTCCTGAGAGACACCCTGTCCGCATGAAATATGATGAAAGTCTCCGCTCCCATAAGGGCCTGTAATTCAGATACCCTTCTTGCTGAAGTGATTGTTAAAAGGAAAGCTGTTTTCCAAGAAAGTCAGTTTAAGTCTGCAGTAGTACCTGGCTCGAAAGGAGGAAGAGTGAGTTTCTCCAATACAAAGCTAAGGTCCCAGGCTGGGGTTGGAGCTCTCCTGGGTGGTCGTAAATTTTTGGCCCCTCTGAGGAACTGCTTGAGCAGTGGATGAGGTTCTGTGTTATAATGAGCCGAAATGGCTGAGGAGTGAATTTTGATGGAGGAGAAAGACAGGCCTTGTGAAGCATCTCAGTTAAGTATTGTAAAATCTGAAGTAAATTAGGCACTGCTGTGCTCATCCCTTGAGATTGGTTCCAGGCACAGAATATTTTCCATTTTTCAGCATAAGATTTTCTAGTACTAGGCCTCCTTGCCTCTAAAATGATGTCCATCACTGGTTTACAGAGGAATGGTGAAGAAGAGATTAGGTAATTGGCCAGGCTGCTAGGTTCAGTGTTGGAAGCTGATGGTGCAGAATCCTGTTCTCCTGCTGAGACAATAGAGTAGGAGTCTGAGGCAGGTGCCATGGAGCCAACAGTGACACACTGCGCAAGAGGGGGTGCCAGTGTTGGCGTGGCCAGTCTGGTGCAATCAAAATCGTCCTTGATTTGTCATGCTTGATCTTCAGTAGTACTTTGGAGAGCAGAGGAGGAAAGGCATAAACTGAAAGTTTTTTCCAGCTGAAGGACAGAGCATCCACCTTCCAAGCTGGTTTGTGGGGAGTCCTTGTGCAAAATTTGTCCAACTGATAGTTCTGGGGGGAGGCAAACAGGTCTATATCTGGGCTCCCCAGTTGTTTGTCAACATGTTGAAAATCCTTGGTTCCAGTTTCCACTCGTGTGGGTCCATGAGGTTCTTGCTTAGTTCGTCTGCCAGTGTATTTAGTTTTCCTGGCAGGAAATGAGCTTGTAGATGCACTTGGTAGCTCAGGGCTGTGTTCTGCAATGCCATGGCTAGTCTGCAGAGGGGGTAAGAATGTGTACCCCCCTGCTTGTTTATGTACCACGTAACAGTGGTGTTGTCCGTCTTTACCATTAATTGTCCTGAAAGAATGTGGTCCTTGAAGGCTGTCAGAGCATTCTGTACAGCTAACATTTCTTTTTGATTGATATGCAGGTGCATTTAAGTTGGGGTCCATTTGCCCAGAATGTACCTCCCTGCCAGGTGAGCCCCCCATGCATAGTCTGATGCGTCCGTTGTTAGGATTTGGGTGGCAGGGGGTAGTCCCTTGTTTTGGTGGCAAGCCTCTTCCCACCAAAAGAACTCTAGGCGTAAGCAAGGTATGATAGGAATCATTGCTTTTAGATCCTGAGAATGTTGACACCATAGGCTTTTTAGATACCACTGTAGCTTCCTCATATGCAGTCTTGCATATGGAATTAGAAGAATGCAGGAGGCCATGAACCCCAAGGCTTGTAGTATTTGCCTTGCAGATAGCAGGGTTTTTGTGGCCACTTGTCTGAAGTAGGTTGTCAAATGAATTTGTTTCTCTGGCATGAGGAAAGCCATCTGGGAAGTTGTATTCAGGCTTGCTCCCAGGAATATAATTTGTTGTAAGGGTATCAGGTGTGACTTCTTTCCGTTTATGGTGTACCCCAGACAAGTTAGCACCCTTTGTACAAAGGCCAGATGATTCAAAATTATGTCTTGGCTTTCTGCCCGAATTAGACAATCATCCAGGTATGAGTATATTTCAATATTTCCTTGCCTGCAAAATGCAATAACTGGAGCTAGGCACTTTGGGAATACCCTGGGCGCAGTAGATAAGCCAAAGGGCAGTGCAGAGAACTGACTGTGTGTGTAGCCTACTTTGAAGCATAGGTATCTTCTGCAAGATTCCCCGATTGGGATGTGCAGGTATAGGTTCATAGGTTCATACTAGGCTATCTGCCCGAGGGCATTTACAAGCCTAGCCCATAGTTTTGTGGCTTACGCCACCCCTTTAGTATGGGGAACTATACCCATTATTTTGCTGTGCCTCTGTTGAGCAGTATGCTTCCTTTAAATCTAGTGTTGCCATCCAGGTGTCTTTGCCTAACATAGGGAGCAACTGGTGGAGAGTTAGCATCTTGAATCTTGGAATCACCAAAAAGGTGTTTAGAGTAGACAGGTCCAGGATAGGACGCCATGAATTGTCTTTTCTGGGCACTAGGAAAGGTCTCGAGAAAAAATCTTGTCTCTTTTCCTCTTCTGGTATCAACTGAATAGCCCCCATGCTTAAGAGAGAAAATACTTGCTTTTGGGCCTTTGCCCACTGACTTGGGGGTAGGTCTGGCCACCCGCTTGGTGTTGGTAATGCGTGGATGTGAAATCTGTATCCCTGGGACACTATATTTAAAACCCATTTGTCCTGGGTAATGAGTTCCCAGTTCTTTCCATGAAGGGCAATCTTTCCCCCCATGGGGGCAATCAGTTGAGCAGTGCTTGGAAGTTTTAAAAGGAAGTCACTGAGACAGTTTACCATAGGGGGTCGTTTTATTACTCCCAGATTTGGAAGTGGAGACTCCCCACTGCTTAGTCCTGTGCGTACCCTGGGACTGAAGCCTGGGAGCTCTGCTGGATCTGGGTTTGGACTGAGAAGGTCTGGAAGAGGTAGGAAATGACCAATTCTTGGAAAGCCAATGCCTACTAAACCTTGGAGGTTGTACTTGTAAAAAATCTTTAACAGTTTGCATAAATTTAGCTTTTTCCTCCATCTTTTTAAGAACTTCTTTTGCCTTGTTGCCAAACAGACGGTCCTGATTTAAGGGAGCATCCAGAAATTTCGCTTTAACATGATCTGGCAAGGATTGCTCCTTAAGCCAAGCATGCCTTCTAAGTACAGACCCAGTCACAGCAGCCCTGCAAGATGCCTCTAGTGAATCAAAACCACACTGCAAAGTATGCTTTCCAACTTGCTCAGCCGAGTGCAATAAATCCTGTAAATCCTTATTTTTAGCACAAACAGGAAATCAACATCATTTTCTGCTTAAGCACTCCAATAATATGCTGCCGATACTTTAACATATGAAACTGACAGTTTAAGGACCTAATGGCTAAAGTTGCAGAAGTGTATACCTTCTTACCCCATCTATCCAGTGCCCTGGAATCTCTATGGGGGGGGGGGGGGTAGGATTCTAGGCAGTAGTAGCGTTAAAGCCCTGTGGTCCCTGGGAAATGGTCTCAGGATTTACAGTAGGATTTTTAAAAAGGATCTTGTGAGAGTCAGGGACTCTGTAATATCTATCACGTTTTCTGGAAGCAGTAGGTAAAGAATCAGGGGCCAAGCTAGACTCCGAAAAGGCATACTAAACAATGTCTAGTACAGAAGGTATGGCTAAAGCCCGGTACTATCCCTAAGCCTCTTTTAGAATCAGAGAAATCCTGACTTTCCAACAAAAATGCTCCCTGAGAGTATGCAAGGTTTCACCAAAAGAAAAATCTTCGGGGGGGGGGGCAGAGGGAATAGAGTCCTCAGCATCAGAATCCTCATAAGTAGATAAGGGGAAATCCTGATCATCAGAGGAAACAGAAAATTCAGAATCCTGGTCAGAAGTATCACAAGCAAACTCAGTCCTAGGTCTCTTAGAGGGGGAAGGCTGGCTTCCCCTTATTAAAGTAATAAGGTCTTCAGCCATTCTTATCATTTGATTTTTAGGCATAGAGGCCTGACCAAGCAGTCTGGGCTTCTGTTTTCTAGGCATGGTTCGAGTTTTAGGCCTTGAAGAAGAAGATGATGGCGTCTGTTTAATACACAAGTCAGTAGGCCTGAATACACCCTCAGAAGCCGGTGCCTGCACAGCGGCTCCGGACCCATCCAAGGCAGAGACATCTGCAGGTTCCACAGTTGAAGCATCTCGCGGCATACCGGACTCCGAATGGGTCTCAGTAGAGGCCTGCAAATCTGAAGTAGCAGGTATCAGGGGCTGCGAAAGCACCTCACTGACGACCGACTAGGCAGCCTGTCTCTGTCTTTATCTTTGCGTTTTTTCGGAATGTCAGTAGTCTGATATCTTACCGAAGACATATCAGGATAATTGAACCGAGCACAAAAATATTTAGCAGCAAAATATACAGACGACTGATAGTGTGTGGTTTAAATAAGGCACAAAACCAACAGTGTGGTACGTCATGATCAGGGCCTAGGCAAGGAATACAGTAAGAATGAAAATCTTTATGAGGTATTTACTCAGGGCCTAGGCAAGGAATACAGTATGAATGAAAATCTTTATGAGGTATTTGCTTTCCACAAGTATTGCAATTACTTACTTTTACTGACATCGGTTTAGAGCAAGAAAAAGTTTGCTCAACGGGGTACTTAGCTTTTAGTTGACGACTTCGGTTCTGAAATTCGAAAATGAAAATTTCAGGAGTCGGCTGACTGGCACTTGCAAACTGCTTCTGCTTCGGGCACTGCACGGCAAGAAAGAGTGATGTAATAGCGTCGGCTACATGTTTTATACCCCTGACGACCTGACGTCATGGAAGAAGGAACAGCAACCAACGCAGGACCCAAGACTTTGTTAATCAGGCTAGCTGAGGGCTACTGCAAGCAGATAACCTAAATGTGATGACTGCAACAGTGAAATACGAAGAACATCCTCAAAGGCAATACCCAGATTTGCTCTGAGTTATTGCACAATGGCACCTACTGAGCGAACAGATATAGCCAACATACTGGCAGATAGATTCAGTGCCAACTTTATCCCCCTCCCCAGGGCCCTATCACAAAACCAGAAGAAAGCCTGGTACCCACCATTTCTGTGGCACAGGTAAAAGCTGCATTGTCCAAAGCCAAGAATACAGCGTCCGTGGGACTTGATAATATCCCTGGCTGTGTCCTACATGAGCTACAAAACAAACTAGCACCACATCTGTATGCCCTGTTCAATCACAGCCTCACCTCTGGCTATGTCCCTAATGAATGGGACACTGCTACAATCATCCTGCTCCATATAGGGGGAGCAACTACAGACACAGGAACTATCACCCTATTATCCTGACATGGTATGCAAAGCTATGGAGCACATCATCATGCACCTGCTTAACAAAGATATGGGCAACCTCCAAACTCTTGACACCACACAGTTTGGCTCTGTCAAAGGGAGATCCTACCTGCTGAACCTGGTTGACTTCTTCAATGCAGTCAACACGGCTGTGGATGAGGGTCGATCTGGCCAAAGCCTTTGATACCATTCTCCACTCGGGTATCATTGATAAACTCACCAAACTAGGCAATCCTTACATCACTAGGTGGGTTGCAAACTGGCTCACAGACAAGACCCACAGAGTGAAAGTTGCGAATTTCAAGTCAGACTGTTGATCAGTCACGAGTGGAGTCCCACGGGCTCAGTCCTGGGCCCTCTCCTATTTGGCATCTACTTCTCGGAAGTCCAGGCCAACACAGGATGACTCTGGCTGACCAAGTTTGCTGATAACTGCAAGCTAGGAGTCATTATCAACTCCTCAAGTGATGCAGGGCCTCTCTGAGACCAATGCCTGGTGTCAGAACCATGGCCTGAAGCTTGACGCCAAAAAATGTATCATCACCCCCTTTGGAAAAAAACTCAGTTCCCACAAATTACCACGTTGATGGGAGCCCACTGAACACTGAAGGCGCCATAAGAGATCTGGGCACCCAGGTCGACAACCAACTCACCGTCGACCACCACACTACCACTGTGGTCAGAAAGTCCTTCTAGGTGGCACATCATATAAAGTACAGTTGTGTACACTTACCATAAATGTAGATGTTCGAGTATATTCACTGTTGCAGTCATCACACTTGGGTTATCTGCCTGCAGGTAGCCCTCAGTCAGCCCGAATACCAAAGACTTAGTATTTCTGTGTCGGGTGCTGTCGCTCCAGGAATAGCGTCAGGGCATCAGGGGTATAAAAACAGGCAGCCGACACCATTACATCAGTTTTTCTTGCCCCAAATGTCAGGAGCCCCCCCCCACAGGAAGCTAAGTAATGGTGGGAAAAACACCACCAGTAAAAGTAAATACCAATACCCCTGAAGGGGGTGAGTAATAGACACAAGAGGGGAGAGAGAGAGAGAGAGACACATACACACACACACACAGACAAGGGGGCTGGAGAGAGGGAAACCAGGACTGCAACAGTGAATACACTCGAACATCTGCATTTATGTTGTGTACACAACTGTACTATGTTCTTCGTGTTTCACTGTTGCAGTCATTACACTTGAGCTGATTCGCAAAGCTGAAGAAAGGGTGGAGGCAGTCAAGAAGAGTTGGGGCTGGCTAGTATGCCCTGCAGGATTGCTGTTGCAAAACTCGCCCTGGATGTGGACAGAACTCCAGGTAACAGCTGCCAGGATGTCCCTGGTAGGGACTCCCCTGACGAATGCTGTAGAGGTAGAAGTTGCCCTAGCGGAATGTGCTCTGACCCCCTGAGGGGTTGGTTTTCCATGGTGCTTGTAGCAGAAATGGATGCAATGTGCTATCCATTTGGAGATTGTTTTGAAATGGCCTTGCCCTCTGCCCCTGGTGCAAAGCTGACTAGTAACTGGTCAGATTTCCTGAAGGGCTTAGTCCTATCAAGGCAGAATCTGAGCTCTCTGTGCACGTCCAAGTAGTGCAGGATCATTTCCCTTTTATTTTTGAGAATTAGGGAAGAAGGTTGGCAAATGAAAAGATTGGTTGAGAGCCACACTGGACACCACTTTAGGCATAAAGGAAGGGTTAGTCCTGAGGGAAACCCTGTCGGAATGGAAAATAATGAAGGGTTCCATAGCCATAAGTGTTTGTAGCTCAGAGACTCTTCTAGCTGATGTGGTGGCCAGAAGCAAGGCTGTTTTCCAAGAAAGGAACTTTAACTCTGCTGATGCTGCAGGCTTAAAGGGAGGTAGTGTAAGCTTTTCCAGTACAAAGTTAAGGTCCCAAGTAGGGGTGGGTGTACTCCTTGGTGGCCTTAAGTTGTTTGCCCCTCTTAGGAACTGTTTGATAAGAGGGTGAGAGAATAGAGGTTGCTTAGTGTTTTAATGAGCTGAAATGGCAGAGGCATGGATCTTAATGGAGAAGGATAGGCTTCTGTGGAGTAGGTATGCTAAGTAATCCAGGATTAGAGGTAAGGAGGCCAGTGCTGTGTCCTCTCCTTTACACGGAGTCCAGGAACAATACCTTTTCCACTTATCAGCATAGGATTTCCTTGTACTGGGTCTTCTGGCTTCACGAATGACGTCCAACACCTGCTTGCTTAAGGCTGGTCACTGGGGGAGAATTTAAAGAATAAGCCAGGCTGCAAGATTCATGGTTTGCAGTTGTGGATGCAAGATCTGTCCTCTCTGCTGAGTGAGGAGGGTTGAAATCTGGGGTAGGTGCAAGGGTGGCACTGGTGACAGGCTGCACAGTAGTGGGTACCAGTGCTGGCGTGGTCAGTCTGGGGCAATCAAGATAGTTCTTGGTTTTTCCTGTCTTATCTTGATTAATATTCTTGAGAGAAGAGGCAGAGGGGGGAATGCATATATTGAGAGGTTTCCACACTGGAAGGATAGGGCATCCACTTTCCAGTCCCTGCTGTGAGGTGTCCTGGTGCAGAATTTGCTGAGCTGGTGATTGCAGGGGGAGGCAAAGAGGTCCACCTCTGGGGTCCTCCTTTTCTGGATTGGAATTCTGAAGGTGCTGGAGTCTAACTGCCACTCATGTGGGTCTAAGAGATTTCTGCTTAAGTCATCTGCCAGAGAGTTTTGTTTGCCTGGCAGGAATTGAGCTTGCAGTTGAATCTGCATGACCAAGGCCATGTTCCACAGGGCCATGGCTAGCCTGCAGAGTGGGTAAGAGTGTGTTGCCCCTGCTTGTTGATGTACCACATAAAGTACAGTTTTGTACCTACCATAAATGTAGATGTCCAATAGGTATGCATCTGCAGTCATCACATATGGGTTGTCCTGCCTCAGGCAGCCCTTCGGTCGGCCGGATTCCAAAGTCTGGGTCCGGCGTCGGCTGATGTCGCCCTTTCCCCGACGTCAGAGCGCATGGGGTATAAAAGCGTCAGCCGACGCCATCTTAATCAGTTTTTCTTGCCCCATATGCCAGGTGCCCTCTAAGGAAGGCTAAATTTGGAGAAATGCAATAAATTCCAAACATGCACAAAAATATATATGAATATATATATATATATATATATATATATATATATATATATATATATATATATATATATATATATATATAAATAAAACAAATACACCATAATAGATAACCCCAGCTAGCTATGAGAGGGATAAGTACCCAATAAATACCACAGAGGGGAAGGAGGGAGGGTAAACCTGACTGCAGATGCATACCTATCGGACATCTACATTTATGGTAGGTACAAAACTGTACTATGTCCTTCAAGGATGCATCTGCAGTCATCACATATGGGTAGAATACCATAGCCAATCTGGGGGTGGAGGATCTATGTAAAGGATGGTGTAGCTAAAATGCCCTGCAGGACTGCCGTAGCAAAGCCTGCTCTGGATCTGCAATATAAAGATAAATTGTAATGCTTGGAAAATGTATGCATGGAGCTCCATGTAGCAGCTTCTAAAATGTCCTTGGTAGCCACCCCTCTTAACAAGGCTGTGGAGGTGGCTGTGGCTCTGGTGGAATGAGGTCTAATGTTAGCTGGCACAGTTTTTCCATGAAAGGAGTAACAAAAACGAATGCAATTCCCTATCCATTTTGAAATTGTCTGTTTGGAAATTGCTTTTCCTTGTGCACCAGCAGCATATGCTACAAACAGCTGGTCAGTTTTTCTGTAACTTTTAGTTCTGTCCAAGTAGTAGCGCAACTGTCTGTGAATGTCCAGGGTGTGCAGAAGTTTTTCCCCTTTGTTTTGTGGATTTGGAAAGAAAGTAGGCAGGTGAATAGCTTGGTTTAATGAGACCCTGGATACCACCTTTGGCATAAATGAAGGATTGGTTCTCAATGAGACTCTGTCCTGATGAAAAATAAGAAATGGCTGTACTGCCATGAGGGCCTGTAACTCAGATACTCTTCTTGCTGAGGTTATGGCCAGAAGGAAGGCAGTCTTCCAAGACAGGAACTGTAGTTCTGCAGATGCTGCTGGTTCAAAGGGAGACAGTGTTAGTTTTTCCAACACGCAGTTAAGGTCCCAAGTAGGCACTGGTGGTTTCCTTGGAGGATTGATGTTTTTAATTCCTCTTAGAAACTGTCTTAGGAGAGGATGAGAGAAGACAGGTGGATCAGTATTGTATTCTGCTGAAATTGCTGAAGCATGAATTTTAATGAAGAGTAAGACAGGCCATTGTGGAGCATTTCTGCCAAATATTCCAGGATATGTGCCATGTTCATCACTGTCGCATCTAGGCCCTTTGTGGTGCTCCAAGTGTGAAATCTTTTCCATTTTGCTGAATATGCCTTTCTTGTGGAAGGCCGGCGAGCTTCCATGATGATATCCTTCACTCTCTTGGATAGCTTATCCTGGGGAGGAGTCAAGGTATTTGCCAGGCTGTTAGTTGCAAGGTTTTCAGGTTGGAATGCAGAGTCTTGTAATTGTGCTGTGTCAGGAGAAGTGGCCATTGTGGAAGAGGCCATGGTTTCGTGCGTGACATGCTCTTTAACAGTGGGTACCAGTGCTGTCTTGGCCAGTCCAGAGCTATCAGAATCACTTTTGGCTGCTCTGTCCTGATCTTCAGTAAGATCTTGGTCATTAATGGAAGAGGTGGAAATGCATACACTGTTAGAGTTCTCAAGCTGAAAGAGAGGGCATTCACTTTCCATGCTTGTGGGTGGTATGTCCTTGAGCAGAATTTCTTCAGCTAATGATTGTGGAGGGAGGCAAAAAGATCTATGTCTGGCCTCCCCCATGATTGTGTTATCTGAAGGAAGATGTCTGGGTGCAGCATCCATTCATGTGCATCCATGACATTTCTGCTTAAGCTGTCCGCCAGTATATTGTCCTTTCCTGGCACAAACTGGGATTACAGCTCTATATTGAGTTTCAGGGAAAGTTCCCATAGATTCATTGCCAGTCTGCAAACAGGGTAGGAATGGGTGCCTCCTTGCTTGTTTATGTACCACATAACTGTGGTGTTGTCTGTCCTTATTAGCAGGTGGCCTTAATGCAGAAAGAGTTTGAAGGCCTCGACTACATGTATCACTGCCAGCATTTCCTTTTGGTTTATGTGCATGCGTAGCTCTTTTTGTGACCATAGTCCTTGAATGCATCTGCCCTCCATGTGTGCTCCCCATCCGTGGTCTGAAGCGTCCGTTGTAATGGTTTGGCTGGCTATTGGTTTGCTGAAAGGCAGACCCCTGTTTGACTGGCTTGCTTGAGCCCACCACAGAAATTCCTTTTGAAGGCATGGAATGAGTGGTATCAAAGTTTCTAAGCTGTGACTGTGCTGAGTCCATAAACTCCTTAGGTACCATTGTAGTTTCCTCATATGCAGCCTTGCTTGTGGAATCAGAAGAATGCAAGAAGCCATGTAACCCAGGGCCTGCAGGATTTTCCTTGCAGTCAGCTGAGTTTGTCTTGTCAGATTTTTGAAGTAATCCGGTAGTTGACTTTGTTTTTCTTCTGTGAGGAAAGCCATTTGGGTGGTTGTGTCTAGATTCGCACCCAGAAAAGTTATTCTTTGGGATGGAACAAGTCTTGATTTGTGAATGTTGACTGTATATCCCAAGGCCTGAAGTAGGTGGATGGCATAATTCAAGTGTTTTACCAAAGTTTGTTGGCTGTCCGCTTGTATAAGGCAGTCGTCCAGATATGGGTATATTTGAATCCCCTGAAGTCTGCAGTGTGCAATTACTGATGCCAGGCATTTCGTAAATACTCTGGGCGCAGTAGATAAGGTTGTTTGACCGCAACTGAGCTACAAAATATAAATATCTTTTGATTATTTTTACAGATTACTGTTTTTATAATTTAATATATATAAAGCACTATGTCTATTCAGAATCTTCACAAATCCTTATCTGTTTAAAAACTTTCATTTGACTCTGTAGTGCTTGCTGTCTTAGGCTATTGTATAAACTGAAACATTTACTCTGTGTAATTATCTCTTGGCTAGTGGGGGCTGGTTCTTTTGTGTTCTTGTAAAAAAAAGTTGTTGTTCTGGTCTTTAAGCCCTAACTTTGGTAGGGTGTCTGTCTTTGCACACAGTGCAGGCTGGAGAAGTTGTTTGACCGCAACTGAGCTACAAAATAAGTATCTTTTGATTATTTTTACAGATTACTGTTTTTATAATTTAATATATATATATAAAGCACTTTGTCTATTCAGAATCTTCACAAATCCTTATCTGTTTAAAAACTTTCATTTGACTCTGTAGTGCTTGCTGTCTTAGGCTATTGTATAAACTGAGACATTTACTCTGTGTAATTATCTCTTGGCTAGTGGGGCTGGTTCTTTTGTGTTCTTGTAAAAAAAAAAAGTTGTTGTTCTGGTCTTTAAGCCCTAACTTTGGTAGGGTGTCTGTCTTTGCACCCTCCCTCCCTGTTGGTGTGTTGCTCTTATACTTGGTGGCTTTGCAGTTGCCCGCCCATACTGTGACACACCTCCCAGTCTAGTGTCATTAGCTCATTCTTCTTAATACAGAGAGAACATTTGATAAGGCCTTCTGTTCTTCCTTTTCCCTTTTCAAAAAGTAAAACAAAACTTTTTTTTTTCTTTTTCGCCTGAACCTTCTTGTGTTCTGACTGTCCTTCTCAAACATATTGGAAATATACAGTATATTTCAGAGCATTTGTTATAACTGTATTTGCTATAACTGATTTAAGTATTTTTTTCTGGCTTTTTGAATATTTACTGCTTAGCGACTGCATCTTAGCCTGTTTATACAGCTCTGCATTCTATTTAAACTGTTTTTGTGTTGATTAACTGTTTTGCACTCTTAAAAAGTTATTTGTTGCTTAATTTTACCTGTAGGCTAACACACTCAAGTGTGCTAGCCGCTTAAAAGCATTTATAGCATTTACTGTCTGTTTTTCCTCTGTTTTCTGCAAAAAAAAAAAAAAAAAAAAAAATTCTTGTTTTTCCGCCTTACTGAACTAGAATAGTCCAGTCTTCAGAGTTTGCTGATCTCTGGGCTTTGTCTTGGTTCCTGTGCTGTTCCATATCCTTATTTGGATAAAAGGAAGTGTCTTTGTTCACCAGTGGGAGTGGGGAGCACTGAGCAGCCTATTTGTCCCTAGAGGAGTGGTTCCAGCCAGAAACTTGTAGTCTATTGGCCATTTTGGGTCAATTCCTAGCTCTTTTCAGCCCCCTGTAATAAAGCCCGCTTTAGCGTGCTTTTTCGCTTGTATTCAACTCAGCACAGCTCCTCGTGGTGTCCTGCAGAGTTCTACAAGCAGCAGAGAGCAAAAGAGTGACTTTTTCCTGATTTAAGTATTTTTTTCTGGCTTTTTGATTATTTACTGCTTAGCGACTGCATTTTCGCCTGTTTATACAGCTCTGCATTCTATTTAAACTGTTTTTGTGTTGATTAACTGTTTTGCACTTTTAAAAAAAGTTATTTGTTGCTTAATTTTACCTGTAGGCTAACACACTCAAGTGCGCCAGCCGTTTAAAAGCATTTATTGTCTGTTTTCTTAAAAAAAAAAAAAAAAAAAAATCTTGTTTTCCCGCCTTACTGAACTAGAATAGTCCAGTCTTCAGAGTTTGCTGATCTCTGGGCTTTGGCTTGGTTCCTGTGCTATTCCATATCCTTATTTGGATAAAGTGAAGCTTCTTTGTTCACCAGTGGGAGTGGGAAGCACTGAGCAGCCTATTTGTCCCTAGAGCAGTGGTTCCAGCCAGAAACTTGTAGTCTATTGGCCATTTTGGGTCAATTCCTAGCTCTTTTCAACCCCCTGCTATAAAGCCCGCTTTAGCGCGCTTTTGTGTGATTTAGCACGGAGTTGCCCATACAGCACCTTCGGGCAGCGCCGGTTAAACAAGGTTAAACTATTTCTGGCTCCGTAAAGTCTGCTCTTCAATTTTTCCCTTAGAATTTCTCTACTTGCAATCTAAACAGTCTATTCTCCATCTCAAAAGCTCAGCACTTGCTCCTAAAGCATTTTTTATATAGGTAAAGTACTTATATACTAAACAAAGTACTACATTAGCCTAGAATCCCCCTTGAGTACCCATTTCCCTATAGGTCCCTTCTGACTCAGTTACACAGCAAACTTTTTCACTTTTTCTAACATGTAGAAGGGTCAGTTGCTAGTGTCCTCTCCTGTTCAGCTGGTGAATCTGGGCATCTTGAGGCAATGTTACAATTGCCTCATGTACACAGACAACCCACTCCTTCTTCCACAAAACACAAATACATGTGAGAGATGCAACTATATAGCCAAACTGGAGGCTGAGCTCTCTCAACTCAGGACTGGCAAGACCAGACAGGAGGAGAAGGAAACCACGCACACCACAAACCCAGTTTCACATGGAACTATCACAACTGCAAAACAAACACATAAACACACAAAGACATACTCGGAGGCACTGATCAAAATCTACCAAAACTACAGAGGCCTCCAAAGCAGACACCCAAGCAACTGCCACCTCAAGACATAAGACATGCAACACATAGTTCTCAAAGTCAGTGTGCTAAACAGTCACAGCCCTTAAGGCCAAACACAATGCCAGACACACTTGTTATAGGTGACTCCATAGTCAGACACACTGACGCCCCACTCACCAGACTGAACAAGGAAAAGATCACAGTAAGCTGCCTGTCAGGTGCTAGAATCCGCCACATAACACAAGCACTCAGGTCACTCCACAGCAAGTACAAGTATGACTCAGTCATTGTCCATGCCGGTGTGAACGACCTGAGACGTACCTCCCTGGACTACATGAAAAGAGACATAGAGGAGCTCTCAGATTATGTAGCCCAGGCCGGTATGACCCTGACCCTGAGCAGTATCCTACCCTCACCAAGAATGATGCCACAATACAGAGACAAAAAGATCAGCTTTAATAATTGGCTTAATTACTGGTGTCATTCTAAGGGGATCCAATGTCTGTCTGCCTGGGATGACATGCTTGACAAGCCACGCTGCTTCGCAAGGGACGGCTTGCACCTGTCACCCTGGGCTTCCGGATATTGGCAAAGGCTCTTGCCACCCCATAGTGCCTTTTTAGGCAAAGCTCAAATGATAAACCTACCGCCTAGAAAACAAAAATGGAGAAAAACTAAGGGTAATACTGCTCAATGCCAGAAGTCTAAACCTCAAGATGCACACCCTCGAAGCCCTCCTCAGCATGGAGAACATCGATGTCTGTGCTGTGACTGAAACCTGGTTCAAGGCTCCTGAGAGCACCCCAGCACTATCAGGTTATACCTCATATCATGCTCCGCCCCAAAATCCGGACCGAACCACAAAAGGAGGGGAGTATCCATATTCATAAAGGATACCCACACCTCCAGGTTAGTGGCAACGCATTTAAGCATCGGAGACCATCCAGGTGCAATTAACCATAGGTAAAACTGCCCTACAGTTTGTAGCATGCTACAGACCACCTACTCAAACTCAGGAAACCCACACAGCCTTCCTGAAGACACTGGAGAGTATGAATGTCTCTCCAAGCACCATCATATTGGGTGACTTCAACTACCCAAACATAGACTGGGAACATTACTCAAGCCCCAACACCCTAGCCCAAAGGTTCCTGGAGTTCATAAACTCAAATGCTATGGAACAACTAGTCACCATTCCCACAAGAGGAGAAAATATACTAGACCTGATCATCACAAACATGGGGACAAAATGCTCCACACCGGAAGTATATCCCTCATTGGTGAAATCAGACCATAAATTAATCTCATTGGAGATCCACATCCCGCCCCCACCCCCAGCAAAAAAGACCACAGTGAAGAACTTCTCAAAAGCAAACTTCACACTTCTTAAAACTGGAGTGGTATCCTTCAAGGCCCCCGAGCCAGTGGAAACCACAACCCACGCTGCTGAAACCCTTACAAATGCCTTCTACGAGCACCTCCAGGAATTTATGGATCAAGCAATCCCTAATAAAATCAAGACCCTTTCCTCCAAAGGCAGGCACCCGGTCTGGTGGACCCCAGCCATAAACAAACTCTACAACAAGAGGAGAAAGCTACTACATGACAGAGCAAAATCCCTAAAAGGGAAGGCATCTCTGATCAATACTAGCAAAAAACTACGATCACTCATAAAATCATCCAAGGCCAACTTTGAGAGAAAAATCGCTAATGACACAAAAGACAATCATAAAGCCTTCTTTAGCTATGTTAGAAACCTGGGTGGAAACTCCCAGATATGCTCAGAATTAGTCCAAAATGATAAAAAAATCAGTGATCCCACAGACATTGCCAACATACTGGCAGACAGGTTCAGTGCAAATTTCTCCTCCCTCCCCAAAAGGAGAAATATCTATCCCACCAGAGTCTAGCCTCCCAAACATCTGAGATGCCCAGGTGAGAGCTGCTCTCTGTAAAGCAAAAACACAGCATCAATGGGACCGGACGGTGTCCCCGGCTGTGTGCTACAAACTCAATGAGGAACTAAACCCACACATAAGGCTGCTGTTTAATCTTAGCCTTACTACAGGATACGCACCCAAAGAATGGCGACGGCAACTGTGGTCCCACTCCACAAAGGCGGTGCTTCTACGGACCCTGAAATTACCGCCCCATAAGCTTGACGAGCCTTGTCTGCAAAGCTATGGAGAGGATCATAATGGAACTCATAAATAAAGACATTGGGGACCTACAGACACTGGATCCTACCCAATTTGGCTTTGTCAAGGGCAGATCCTGCCTCTTGAACTTGGTCGACTTTTTTGAAACAGTCACTAAGGCCATTGATGAGGGTAAGGCAGTTCACACAGCCTACCTTGACCTAGCAAAAGTGTTCGACACAATACCCCACTGGGGCATCATAGAAAAGCTCACCAGCTTAGATGTAAACCCATATGTCACAAGATGGGTTGCAAACTGGCTCAAGGACAGAACACATAGGGTTAGAGTTGCTGGTGCCATGTCAGACTCTAAGCCAGTCACGAGCAGTGTCCCACAGGGCTCAGTCCTGGGCCCCCTCTTGTTCGGCATTTATTTTTCTGAAGTGCAGGCAAACATAGGGGGATTGTGGCTGACAAAATTTGCAGATGACTGCAAACTGGGCACCATAATTGACACTCCATCAGACACAGACATCCTCCAGAGAGGTCTCATAGAAATGGATAACTGGTGCCAGAGCCATGGCCTTAAGCTAAATGCCAAAAATGTATAGTCATACCCTTTGGGAAAAACAAGGTAACCCCTAATTACCACATAGGTGGTAATCCATTAAACACGGAAGAAGTTATCAGGGACCTGGGGACCCAAGTTGACAGTAACCTCTCTTTTGACACTCACATTGCCAAAGTGGTTAGGAAGACCTTCTACATTGCCCACCTGATCATGAAGGGATTCACATCCAGATCAGGAGAGGTCATTGTACCCCTGTACTCTTCACTTATCAGACCAATGATTGAGTACAACGCCCCATTCGGAATGTACCTTACCAGACACCTGCAGCAGTTGGAAAGACCTCAAAAGTTCCTCACCAAAAGGATAAAGGGGCTCAAACATATGTCATATGAGGCTCGAATGAAGAAACTCCAGCTCTATTCAGTCGCATACCGTCTGCTCAGAGGTGATCTGTGCCTGACATACAAGGCCATGTCCAACCCGGAATTAATGGACATGCTCCACCTCAAAAAATCCAAATACACCAGAGCCACGAGAGCAAGAGACTTAAACCTCAACACGGATATAAATAGGACGTGCTGGAGGGACAGATTCATCACCCAGAGACTCCCTACACTATGGAACAGAATCCCAGTCCATGTGAGGCAGAGCCCCTCACTGACTCTGTTCAAGAGAAATCTTGACGAGTGGATGGGAGATCGTAGGTTTACCCCGGGAATCATCTCTGTCTCACTGCTGGACAGAGGCACAGCAAACTAATGGATATAGTATTCTCATCCTAAGGGGTGGTGAAAGCCACACACACTCTGGCTGGGCTTATAAATGCCCTAGGGCAGATAGCCTAGTATGAACCTATGAACCTAAAGGGCAATGCTGAGAATTGATAATGCTCTGAACCTGCAAGAAATCCGAGGTGTCTTCTGCAACTTTGTCTGATAGGGACATGCAGGCATGCCTCCTTGAGGTCTAGAGTTACCAGCCAAGACCCCTTGCCCAGCATGGGAAGGAGTTGCTGTAGAGTCAGCATTTTGAATTTTGGCACAATGAGATAAGTATTCAGTGCGGACAAGTCGAGAATAGGCCTCCATTGCTTTTCTTTTCTTGGAACAAGGAATAGTCTGGAATAAAATCCTTGGCCTTGTTCTGAGAGAGGAACCTTTTCTATAGCTTTCATTTGCTTTAATTTGGAGATTTGTTTCAAAGCCTCTGTCCTTTGATTCGGTGGCAGGTCTGGCATGCCTTTTCTTTTTGGTAATGTGTGAAAATGGAACCTGTATCCTTTGTCTATTATTTGTAGTGTCCATTTGTCCCTTGTAATACTGTGCCAATTTTCTGAGAATAAAGAAAGCTTTCAGCCCAAAGGTGCTTCCAATTGAGCCCTGGTTGGCGGTGTCAAAGTAAAGTCATTGAGTCTGTCCTTGTGCAGCAGTTGTAGGTCCTGCACTACCTCTCTGGTTGGGAAGCTGCCATTGACGTCCTCTGTAGGAGCCTCTAGCTTGCCCTCTACCTCTGGCACGCCTGTTCTTGCCTCTCTGAAATCTCTCTGTGTCTGGAAAGGACCAATTCTTGGAAGGCCAATTTCTGCTGAATCTTGGTGGTTGAACTTGGAGAAAATCTTTGACTGTTGTACAGATTTTGCCTTTTCTTCAAATTTCTTTAAGACCTCCTGAGCAGTGGAAACAAATAACTTTTGCTTTTCCAGTGGAGCATCCAGAAGCTTTGCTTTAACATGGTCTGGCACAGATTGTTCCTTCAGCCAAGCATGCCTACGTATGACTGCACCTGTCATAGCTGACCTACATGAAGCTTCCAATGCATCATAACCACACTGCAAGAAATGGTTGCTAACCTGTTGGGAGTTATGTACCAGATCCTGAAGTGATTTGCGATCTAGGGGTTCAGGTGAAGACAGTTTTTTATGCAATTCATCTAACAAATACTCTTGGTACTGTATCATATGAAATTGACAATTTAATGCCCTCATAGAAAGAGTAGCAGAAGTATACACTTTTTTACCCAATCTCTCTAAAGTCCTGGACTCCCTTTCAGAGGGGAGTGGATTTTTAGTAGTGGCAGCTGCAACCCCTTTAGGGCCCTGGGAAATAGTTTCTGGATCAGCAGAGTGGGCCTTGTAAAGGAAAAGATGCGAGTCCGGGACACTGTAGTACCTATCGGGTTTGACAGGAGCCGGAGGAAGAGTGTCAGGGCTTGTGCTAGACTCAGAGTACACATCATCAATGACATTCAAAACAGGAGGAATAGCCAAAGGTCTATGCTGAGGCAAATGCAAGAAAGTCCTTAATCTCTTCCTGGAATCAGAGAATTCCTGGCCCTGCCATTGGAAATGCTCTCTCATAGTGTGAAGGGTCTCCCTGAAGGACAGCTCTTCAGGAGGGGAGGCCGAGGGGATAGATTCCTCTGCATCAGAATCCTCGTAGGCCGAAAAAGCCTCCTCCTGGTAGTCCGAGAGAGTAGAGCCATCAGAGGCCTCATCTGAGGAGTGGGGATCAGAGGGCTCAACCCTGGGCCTTTTGTCTGGAGGAGGTTGAGAGCCCCTGTCCAGATGAGGCTGTGAGCCCCTAATTAAGGAAATAAGGTCCTCTGCTAAACTTAGAATCTGTGAACCTGTAGTGGGTCCCTGAGGGATAACCCTGGGAGGCAAAGCTTTAGAGTGTTTAGCAGCTTTAGCCCTAGAGAATGCCTTTATGGACATGGATGCAGGAGGCCTGGCTGCACCACGTGCTGGTGTAGTTTTATCTAGAGGAATGGTGTCGGAAGGTTCCAGGACACCAGTTTCTGATGGAAATTCAATAACCGACTCAGTAGGTGCCTCCGGGGCTGAGGTTGTCGGTTGAGCGGTTTCGGTGGTCGGAAGTACCAAGGACTCTGTTTCAGCCGAGACCGAGACACTCGCGGTAGGCCTGGCCGTGGTTTCAGCCGAAACCGCGGCCCGCGTGTGTCGGTCCTTGTCCTTCTGTTTCTTGGTTAAATGTGAAGTCGGAGTCTCCGACGGCATACTGTAAGAAAAACTACCCCCAAAAATTCGTCTGCAAACTCCGCCCGACGCCTAAGAGTGCGTCGGTTGAAGGAAGCACAGGCTGAACAGGCTGAGACGTCGTGGTCTGGGCCTAGGCAGGGGAGGCAGTAAGAGTGGAAATCCTTATGAGGTATTTGTTTCCCACAAGTTAAGCAATTATTAACTTTATCTGACATCGGCTGAGGCAAGAAAGAGTCCCCAACGGGGTACTTAGCTTTTGAAGTCTTCGGTAGCTGAATTACAGGAGCTGGCCGACCGGCACCTGTGAAATGCTTCTGCTTCGGGCACCACGCGGCAAGAAAGACTGGGGAAGATGGCGTCGGCTGACGCTTTTATACCCCAGGCGCTCTGACGTCGGGGAAAGGGCGACATCAGCCAACGCCGGACCCAGACTTTGGAATCCGGCCGACCGAAGGGCTGCCTGAGGCAGGACAACCCATATGTGATGACTGCAGATGCATCCTTGAAGGACATCTGTGGTGTTGTCTGTTTTCATCAGCAGGGGTCCTGGTGAGAGTTGGGACCTGAAAGCTGTCAGAACGTGCTGAACAGCTAGCATCTCTTTTTGGCTGATGTGCAGATGAGATTGACTTGGGCTCCAGTGGCCTTGAATGCACTTGTCGTCCAGGTGTGCCCCCCAGGCATAGTCTGATGCGTCTGTGTTTAGGGTCTGGGCGGCATGGGGTTGATTAAAGGGAAGTCCCTTGTTGTGGTTGCATGCTGCTGCTCACCAAAGGAACTCTGTCCTTAGACAAGGTATGCTAGGTATGATGGTTTCCATGTCCTGAGAATGTTGGCACCAAAGACTTTTTGAACCAGTGAAGTTTACTCATATGCAGTCTGGCATATGGAATTGGTAGGATGCAAGAGGCCACGAACCCTAGGGTCTGCAGGATTTTCCTTGTGGATAGCTGGGTTCTGGTTGCCATTTTGCCATTTGAGCGAAGTAGCCTGTCAGGCTGCTTTTTTTTGTTTTTGTTTTTTTTTTTTTTTGGAGTAAGGAATGCCATCTGGGATGCTGTGTCCAAGCTTCCTCCCAGGAATACAATCTTTTGACTGGGGACTAGTTTTGATTTCTTTTCATTGATAGTGTACCCCAAGGAGGTTAGAAGGTTCTTTACAAATGTCAGGTGCTGCAACAGCTGTTCCTGATTGTCTGCCCGAATCAGGCAATCGTCCAAGTATGGGTAAATTAGAATTTTTCTCTGTCTGCAATAACCAATGGCTGGAGCCAAGCATTTTGTGAATATTCTGGGAGCAGTGGATAAGCCAAAGGGAAGTGCAGAGAACTGATAATGCATAGATCCTGCCCTGAAACGAAGGTATTTCCTGCATGAGTCCCTGATAAGGATGTGCAGATAGGCTTCTTTTATGTCTATGGTGGTTACCCAGGCATCTTTGGACAGCATAGAAAGAAAGCTGTTGAAGGGTGAGCATTTTGAATTTTGGTACCACCAGGAAGGTGAGTGGAAAGATCTAGGATTGGGTGCCAAGTACCCTCTTTTCTGGGTACCAGGTAATGTCTGGAATAGAACCCTTGACCTATCTGCTCTGCCGGAACAGCTTGAATTGCCCTTATGGAGAGAGCAGGGATTGAATTTGGTTTTGTGCCTCTGCCGACTGGTTTGGAGGAAGGTCTGGGAACCCTTTTGAGGTTGGCAGTGAGTAGAAGTAAAATTTGTACTCCTGGAATACAATATTGAGGACCCATCTGTCTTTGGTGATGGAGGTCCAGTTTTCTGCATGATGGGCAAGGTTTCCTCTTAGGGGCATAAGCAGTTGGGCAGAAGAGAGGAAAGTACAGTTTTGTACCTACCATAAATGTAGATGTCCGATAGGTATGCATCTGCAGTCCTTACATATGGGTTGTCCTGCCTCAGGCAGCCCTTCGGTCGGCCGGATTCCAATATCTGGGTCCGGCGTCAGCTGATGTCGCCCCTTCCCCGACGTCAGAGCGCCTGGGGTATAAAAGCGTCAGCCGACGACATCTTCCTCAGTTTTTCTTGCCCCAGATGCCAGGTGCCCTCCAAGGAAGGCTAAAATTTGGAGAGATGCAAAAATTCCAAACATGCACAGCAATATGAAACAAATACACCATAATAGATCACCCCAGCTAGCTAGAAAGAGGGATAAGTACCCAAGGAATACCACAGAGGGGTAGGAGGGAGGGAAAACCTGACTGCAGATGCATACCTATCGGACATCTACATTTATGGTAGGTACAAAACTGTACTATGTCCTTCAAGGATGCATCTGCAGTCCTTACATATGGGTAGAATACCATAGCCAAGCTGGGGGTGGTAGGACCTAAGAAAAGGATGGTGTATCTAAAATGCCCTGCAGGACTGCAGTAGCAAAGCCTGCTCTGGATCTGGAATATAAAGGTAAGTTGTAATTCTTGGAAAAAGTATGCACGGAGCTCCATGTAGCAGCTTCTAAAATGTCCTTTGTAGCCACCCCTCTTAAGAAGGCTGAGGAGGTGGCTGTGGCTCTGGTGGAATGAGGTCTAATGTTAGCTGGCACAGTTTTGCCATGTAAAGAGTAACAGAATCGAATGCAATTACCTATCCATTTTGAAATTGTCTGTTTAGTAATTGCTTTCCCTTGTACACCAGCAGCATATGCTACAAAGAGCTGGTCAGTTTTTCTGTAAGTCTTAGTTCTGTCCAAGTAGTAGCGCAACTGTCTGTGAATGTCCAGGGTATGCAGAAGTTTCTCTCCTTTGTTTTGTGGATTTGGAAAGAAGGTAGGCAGGTGAATAGCTTGGTTCAGTGAGACCCTGGATACCACCTTTGGCATGAATGAAGGATTGGTTCTCAATGAGACTCTGTCCTGATGAAAAATAAGAAATGGTTGTACTGCCATGAGGGCCTGTAACTCGGATACTCTTCTTGCTGAGGTTATGGCCAGAAGGAAGGCAGTCTTCCAAGACAGGAATTGTAGTTCTGAAGATGCTGCTGGTTCAAAGGGAGGTAGAGTTAATTTTTTCCAACATGAAGTTAAGGTCCCATGTAGGTACTGGTGGTTTCCTTGGAGGGTTGATATTTTTTATCCCACTTAGAAACTGCCTTAGCAGAGGATGAGAAAATACAGGTGGATCAGTCTTGTACTCTGCTGAAATTGCTGAAGCATGAATTTTTATGGAAGAGTAGGAAAGGCCATTATGGAGCATTTCTGCCAAGTATTCCAGGATATGTGGAATGCTCATCACTGTCGGATCTTGGCCCTTTGTGGTGTTCCAAGTGTGAAATCTTTTCCATTTTGCTGAATATGCCTTTCTTGTGGAAGGCCATCGAGCTTCCATGATGATATCCTTTACTCTCTTGGATAGTTTATCCTGGTGTGGAGTCAAGGTATTTTCCAGGCTGTCAGCTGCAAGGTTTTTAGGCTGGAGTGCAGAGTTCTGTAATTGTGCTGTGTCAGAAAAAGTGGCCATTGTGGAAGAGGCCACGGTTTCGTGCGTGACATGCTCCTTAACAGTGGGTACCAGTGTTGTCTTGGCCAGTCCGGAGCTATCAGAATCACTTTTGGCTGTTCTGCCCTGATCTTCAGCAAGACCTTGGTCATTAATGGAAGGGGTGGGAATGCATATACTGTTAGAGTATTCCAGCTGAAAGAGAGAGCGTCCACTTTCCATGCTTGTGGATGGTATGTCCTTGTGCAGAATTTCTTCAGTTGATGGTTGTGGTGGGAGGCAAAATGATCTATGTCCGGCCTTCCCCAAGACTGTGTTATCTGAAAGAAGGTGTCTGGGTGCAGCATCCATTCATATGGATCCATGATATTTCTGCTTAGGCTGTCCGCCCGTACATTGTCTTTTCCTGGTACAAACTGGGATTGCAGCTCTATATTGAGTTTTAGGGAAAGTTACCAAAGATTCATTGCCAGCCTGCAAAGAGGGTAAGAATGGGTACCTCCTTGCTTGTTTATGTACCACATGACTGTGGTATTGTCTGTCCTTATTAGCAGATGGCCTTGATGCAGGAAGTGTTCGAAGGCTTCGATTGAATGTATCACTGCCAGCATTTCCCTTTGGTTTATGTGCAGGTGCAATTCTTTTTGTGTCCATTGTCCTTGAATGCATCTGCCCTCCATGTGCGCTCCCCATCCATGGTCTGAGGCGTCCGTTGTAATGGTTTGGCTGATGTTTGGTTTGCTGAAAGGCAGACCCATGTTTGACTGGCTTGCTTGAGCCCACCACAGAAATTCCTTTTGAAGACATGGAATGAGGGGGATCAAAGCTTCTAGGCTGTGGCTGTGTTGAGACCATAGACTCCTTAGGTACCATTGTAGTTTCCTCATATGCTGCCTTGCTTGTGGAATCAGAAGAATGCAAGATGCCATGAAACCCAGGGCCTGCAGGATTTTCCTTGCAGTCAGCTGGGTTTGTTTTGTCAGATTTCTGAAATAATCCGGTAGTTGTTCTTGTTTTTCTTCTGTGAGAAAAGCCGTTTGGGTGGTTGTATCTAGTTTTGCACCCAGAAAAATTATTCTTTGGGACGGGACAAGTCTTGATTTCTGAATGTTGACTGTGTATCCCAAGGCCTGAAGTAGGTGGATGGCATAATCCAAGTGTTTTACCAATGTTTGTTGGCTGTCCGCTTGTATAAGGCAGTTGTCCAGGTATGGGTATATTTGAATCCCCTGAAGTCTGCAGTGTGCAATTACTGATGCCAGGCATTTCGTGAATACTCTGGGCGCAGTAGATAAGCCAAAGGGCAATGCTGAGAATTGATAATGCTCTGAACCTGCAAGAAATCTGAGGTGTCTTCTGCAACTTTGTCTGATTGGGACATGCAGGTATGCCTCCTTGAGGTGTAGAGTTACCAGCCAGGACCCCTTGCCCAGCATGGGAAGGAGCTGCTGTAGGGTCAGCATTTTGAATTTTGGCACAATAAGATAAGTATTCAGTGCGGACAAATCCAGAATAGGCCTCCATTGCTTTTCTTTTCTTGGGACAAGGAATAGTCTGGAATAAAATCCTTGGCCTTGTTCTGTGAGAGGAACCTTTTCTATAGCTTTCATTTGTAGTAGGTTGGAAATTTTCTTGAATGCCTCTGCCCTTTGATTCGGTGGCAGGTTTGGCATGCCTTGTCTTTTTGGCAATGTATGAAAATGGAATCTGTATCCTTTATCTATTATTTGCAGTGTCCATTTGTCCCGCGTAATACTGTGCCAATTTCTGCGAATAAAGATAGCTTTCCGCCCAATGGTGCTTCCAATTGAGCCCTGGTTGGCAGGGTCAAAGTCAAGTCATTGAGTTTGTCCTTGTGCAGCAGTTGTAGGTCCTGCACTACCTCTCTGGTTAGGAGGCTGCCACTGACTTCCTCTGTAGGAGCCTCTAGCTTGCCCTCTACCTCTGGCATGCCTGTTTTTGCCTCTTTGAAATCTGTCTGTGTCTGGAAAGGACCAATTCTTTGAAGGCCAATTTCTGCTGAATCTTGGTGGTTGGACCTGGAGAAAATCTTTGACTGTCTGTACTGATTTAGCCTTTTCCTCAAATTTCTTTAAGACCTCTTGAGCCGTGGAACCAAATAACTTTTGTTTATCCAGTGGTGCATCCAGAAGCTTTGCTTTAACATGATCTGGCAGTGTTTGTTCCTTCAGCCAAGCATGTCTACGTATGACTGCACCTGTCATTGCTGACCTACATGAAGCTTCCAATGCATCATAACCACACTGTAGGAAATGGTTGCTAACCTGCTGGGAGTTATGTACCAGATCCTGAAGCGCCTTGCGATCTAGGGGTTCAGGTGAGGTTAGTTTTTTTATGCAATTCATCTAACAGATATTCTTGATACTGTATCATATGGAATTGACAATTCAATGCTCTCATAGAAAGAGTGAAAGAAGTATACACTTTTTTACCCCATCTCTCTAAAGCCCTGGATTCCCTTTCAGAAGGAAGAGGGTTCTTAGTAGTGGTGGTTGCAACCCCTTTAGGCCCCTGGGAAATAGTTTCTGGGTCAGCAGACTGGCCCTTGTAAAGGAATAGATGTGTGTCCGGGACCCTGTAATACCTGTCTGGTTTGACAGGAGCCAGAGGAAGGGAGTCTGGGGAAATACTAGACTCGAGTACACAACTTCTATAACATTTAAAACAGGAGGAATAGCCAAAGGTCTATGCTGAGGTAAATGCAAAAAAGTCCTTAACCTCTTCCTGGAATCAGAGAATTCCTGGCCTTGCCATTTGAAATGCTCTCTCATGGAGTGAAGGGTCTCCCCAAAGGATAACTCTTCAGGGGGGGAGGCCGAGGGAATAGATTCCTCGGCATCAGAATCCTCGTAGGCTGGAAAGGCCTCCTCCTGGTAATCTGAAAGGGCAGAGTCATCTGAGGCCTCATCAGAGGACTGGGGATCTGTCTGCTCAACCCTGGGCCTTTTGCCTGGAGGAGGTTGAGAGCCCCTGTCTGGGTGTGGCTGAGAGCCCCTGATTAAGGAGATAAGGTCCTCAGCTAAGCTCAAAATTTGTGAACCTGTAGAGGATCCCTGAGGAATAGCCTTGGGAGGGAGAGATTTTGGCTGTTTAGCAGCTTTAGCATGAGTAAAAGCCTTAATGGACAGGGATACAGGAGGCCTGGCTGCCCCACATGCTGGAGTAGTTTTATCCACAGAAATGGTGTCGGATATCTCCACAGCACCGGTTTCAGAAGGTAAATCTAAGACCGACCCAGAGGAGGCCTCCGGTACCGAAGGTACCGGCCGTGCGGTGTCGGTCGGAACCGGAAGAGGTTCAGCTTCAGCAGAGACCGAGACACTAGCGGTAGGCCTGGGTGTGGAGTCGGCCGAAACCGCGGACCGCGTGACGGTCTTTTTCCTTACGTTTTTTGGGTAAATGGGCTGTCGGAAGCTCCGACGGCATTTTATAACAGTAAATTTGCCCAAAATATTCCTCTGAAAACTCTGCCCGACACCTAAGAGTGCGTTTATTGAAAGAAGCACAGGCTGTACAGGCCGAGACGTCGTGGTCTGGGCCTATGCAAGGTAAGCAGTAAGAGTGGAAATCCTTATGAGGTATTTGTTTCCCACAATTTAAACAATTATTAACTTTAACCGTTTGATCTGACATCGGCTGAGGCAAGAAAGAGTCCCCAACGGGGTACTTAGCTTTTTTGAAGACTTCGGTAGCTGAAATCACAGGAGGTGGCCAACCGGCACTTGCGAACTGCTTCTGCTTCAGGCACCGCGGCAAGAAAAACTGAGGAAGATGGCGTCGGCTGACTCTTTTATACCCCAGGCGCTCTGACGTCGGGGAAGGGGCGACATCAGCCGACGCCGCACCCAGACTTTGGAATCCGGCCGACCGAAGGGCTGCCTGAGGCAGGACAACCCATATGTAAGGACTGCAGATGCATCCTTGAAGGACATCAGAGAAGTCTTTGTGAATTTTTTCCGTAAGGGGGTGGCTTAGCACTCACTGCTTTTGAAGTGGAGGCACTCCATTGCTTAGATCTCTGCATACCCTGAGACTGAAGTCTGGGGGGTCTGTTTCCCCTGGGTCTAGTTTGAGATGTCCTTAAGGGGGCTGGAAAGGACCAATATTTCGAGGGGCAATGTCTACTGAATCTAGGAGGCTTCACTTGCAAGAAATCTTTGACTATTTGCATAGATTTAGCTTTTTCTTCCATCTTTTTTAGAACCTCTTCTGCTTTGGTGCCAAACAGACTGTCCTTGTTCAAAGGAGCGTCTAGTAATTTTGATTTGACATGGTCTGGCAAGGTCTGCTCCTTAAGCCAAGCATGCCTTCTCAGTACAGAACCAATGACTGCTGCCCTACACGATGCTTCTAGGGCGTCAAAACCACATTGCAAAGTATGCTTACTAACTTGGTTTGTAGAATGCATAAGCTCTTGTAATTCTTTATTTTTTGCACAGTCTGTAAAGGTAGCTAATTTTTGCGTAATAAGTTCCATAATATGCTGCTGGTATTTCAGCAAGTGAAACTGGCAATTCAAAGCCCTAATGGCATGAGTTGAAGAGGTGTAAACTTTTTTACCCCATTTGTCTAAAGCTCGGGAATCCCTGTCCAAAGGAATTGGATTCTTAGCTGTAGTTGCTTTTATACGTGTAGGCCCCTGGGAAATGACCTTGGGGTTAGCAGTAGGATTTTTGAAAATAAATTTGTGAGTCAGGGACTCTGTAGTACCAGTCTGGTTTTCTTGGAGCAGGGGTTAAGTATCAGGAGTTAGGGCTGGATTCTATAAAGACATCATCCACAACATCCAGAACAGGAGGTATTGCTAAAGGTCTATGTTGTGGCAAATCTAAAAATTTTCTGAGTCTCTTTTTGGACTGAGGATAGTCTTGGCATTCCCAGTGGAAATGCTCTCTTAAAGTATGTAGGGTTTCACCAAAAGAAAAATCCTTTGCAGGGGAAGCAGAGGGAATGGATTTCTCTGCATCTGAATCATCATAAGCAGATAACGGCATGTCTTCAAATTCTGAAACCTCAGAGTCGTTGGACTCTTGGTCTGTTAAAGCTACTGAGGACAGGTCTCTTTTTCTCTTAACAGGAGAAGGCTGGCTTCCCCTAATCAACATAATCAGGTCTTCTGCCATTTTAAGCATACGATGTTGTGGGAAGGAAAGAGGTGCTTCGGATTGGGTAGTCAGTTTTTTAGGCGTGGCTCATACTATGGACCCTAGAAACTCGGTGGTTTTAGTCAGAAATGAAGATGCGAAAGTCATCGGTTTGTGTCGAGTTTCGGTAGTGAGAAGAACTTCCTCAGAAGCAGGTGCCTGCACAGCAGCTCCGGACCCATCCAAGGTAGAGACATCCGCAGGTTCCGTAGTCAAAGAAGAGTCTCGCGGCATACCGGACTCCGAACGGGACTCGGTAGCAGCCTGGAAATCCATAGAAGTGGGCATCAGGGGCTGTGAAAGCACCTCACCGAGTACCGGCAAACTGGCAACTTGCTTAACGGAAGCACTGTTGCCAGTTTTGGACCTGTGCGGTCTGTCTCTGTCTTTATCCTTACGTTTTTTCGGAAGATCGGTAGTCGGATGGCTTACCGAAGCCATTTCGGAATACAGAGATTGAGAGCAAAAGTATTTAACGACAATAAGGGCCAGACGACAAATTGTTCAGGAGTTGAACAAAGCACAAAACCG